>NW_006971041.1:0-566 GCF_000164805.1 Carlito syrichta | reverse complement strand
AAAGTTAGAAAATCCACTGCATTTAGAGGAAGAAGACCTGGATTCGAGTCCAGGTTCTGCTACAAACCAGTAAGACAAGCTCTTTAATTCACTACATTTTCTGAAGTCTCAATTTCTTCATCCATAAAGAAGGCAAGTAATCCCTGTCAAGTCTATGTCCTAAGAGATCAGAGGATTCCTGTGTGTTTATACATGATGCGCTATGTATATATGAAGAAGGATTTCTGTCTTTTTCCTTCAGGCCACCTCGCTCCACACAGGTCACCTCACTACAACATCAGAGCTGGAGAAGATTTCTAGTTCTGGAACAAAAACAACTCTATCCACAAATTTCATATACCCCCCTTCCATTTATTACCTACCCTTGTCATGCAGCTATGATGACACGGGGCAGGGAGACATGAACAAAGGCATAGATCAGGGAAACCATACCCCTGAAGACCTTGCTCAGTCCCTCTCTTGAGGATAAGCTTCTGGGAAAACAGCGACAAAAAGATGAAAGATCATCTGGAGGTCAGGTCAGGGAAGTGTCAGTCTCCCGGTCAGAAAAGGCCAAAGGAGGAAGA
>NW_006971040.1:0-424 GCF_000164805.1 Carlito syrichta | reverse complement strand
GACCAATCAATGGAGCACCCATTATTGAGGAGACCCATAAGTTAGACATCAATTCACAGAGGGTGAGTCACTGGAGAAATCATTATGATGGAAGGATAGTCATTGGGCACCAATAACAGAGGATGCACAGTCACTGGGGCACCAAAAATGGAGGAAGATCAGTCACTGGGTCGCTGATAGAGAAGATGCCCAGTCACTAGGGCACCGATCACAGAGTAAGGTAAGTCACTGGGGCACCAATCACAAAGAAGGGGAAATAATCACGGCCCCCATTTTGGAGACTATCTAGTCACTGGTCACTCATCACGAAGGTGGGCTTGTAACTGGAGCACCAATTATAAAGTTTTGTCACTGAGACAACCGACACAGATGGGGCTAGTCCCTTTGTCACCCATAACAATAGAAGGCCAGTGACTAGGGACAC
>NW_006971039.1:0-371 GCF_000164805.1 Carlito syrichta | reverse complement strand
CGGCTGGTTAGCAGTCTGGACAGCTAGGTGACCAGTTAGTTCAGCCACTGATCGAGCAGGATGGCTGGCTAGTTAAGCCGGTTGGCTATCCTATTGTCCAGCCAGCCGCCTGGCTTTTTAATCCAGGTGGCTAGCCTGCTGGCCATCCCAATGGCTAGATAACTGGCTGTCTAGGCAACAACCCAGCCAGGTAACTAGTTAGGTAAAGCAAGTTGGCTAGCCGTCTAACAACCCTGTAGCTAGCTAGTTATGTCAGCTAGCTAGCCAGCCAACCAGCCAACTAGCTAGTCAGCTAGTAAAGTCAGCTGCCACTAGTTAAATCAACTCATTAAGTCAATTGACTATCCAGCTGGTTAGCTAGTTAAAAAGCT
>NW_006971038.1:0-376 GCF_000164805.1 Carlito syrichta | reverse complement strand
TCTCTCCTCCCGGCTGCAAGTGCACTCTCCTGCAGTCACCACCACCAGAGCAGGTGGTCAGGCCTGTGAAACCTAGAGCATCCTGTCTCCCAAGGGAGAATGGACTCATGAAGGAGGAAGTTTGTGTCAAGGCCAAAGGGCAGGACAGGAAGACAAGGGCCCCTCTGAACAACCCAGAGGGGTCAGCCTTGTCTAAGCCCCTGGAGACTCAGGGAAGCCCCGCTTTGTTCCTGTGCCTTCTCAAGCCCCTGGAAGGAACTCACCATCTTAAATACTCCAGAGATGACTGGAGGGAGGAGAGCTGAGTGTCTCTGATGAACTCCTCCTTGGAAGACCTCATCGTCTCCATCTCGCACAGCCCTGCTGATGGTGACCT
>NW_006971037.1:0-673 GCF_000164805.1 Carlito syrichta | reverse complement strand
ACCATTTCATTCCATTTTATTTCTTCATTTCATTTCATTTCTTCATTTCATCTCATCATCTCATTTCATCTCATTTCAACATTTCATCTCATTTCATTTCATCATTTCATTCCATTTCATTTTTTCATTTTATTTCATTTCATCATTTCATTTCATCATTTCATCTCATCTCCTCTCATTTCATAATTTCATCTCATATCATCTCATCTCATTTCACATTTCATTTCATCTCATCTCATTTCATTTCAACATTTCATTCCATTTCATTTCTTCATTTCATTTCATTTCATCAGTTCATTTCATTTCATCTCATCTCATCTCATCTCATTTCAACATTTCATCTCATTTCATCATTTCATTTCAGTTCATTTCATTTCATCATTCCATTTCATTTATTTTCTTCATTTCAGTTCATTTCTTCATTTCATTTCATTTCATACATTTCATCTCATCTCATCTCATTTCATTTCATCATTTCATTTTATTTCATTTCATTTCATTTCATCTCATCATCTCATCTCATCTCATGTCATCATTTCATCTTTCATTTCATCATTTCATTCCATTATTTCATTTCATCTCATCTCATCATCTCATCTCATATCATCTCATCTCATTTCATCATTTCATTTCATCATTTTATCTCATCTCATCATCTCATCTCATTTCATCA
>NW_006971036.1:0-403 GCF_000164805.1 Carlito syrichta | reverse complement strand
GCTCACTCACTGGTCAATTAATTAAGTCTTCTGACTGGTCAGCCACTCGCCAGACAACTAAAGTCAGCTGACCATTCAGTTCACAAACCGGCAGGTTAGTTAAGTCAGTTGACCAGTCGGCTCACTTGCTGGCCGACTACTTAAGTCAGCTTACCAGTCGGCTCACTTACTGGTCAAATTGTTAAGTCAGCTGACTAGTCAGCTCTCACACACTGACTAACAAAATCTGCTCAACTGTTGGCTCACGCACTAGCCGACTACTTAGGTCAGGTAATCTGTCCGCCAACTATCCGTCCAAATAGTAAAATGAGCTAAACAATCGTCCGACTAGTTGATCAACTTGTCAGCAGACAAGTTAGCACAGTTAACTAGTCGGCCGACTAATTAGGTCAGCTAACTTCTC
>NW_006971035.1:0-3234 GCF_000164805.1 Carlito syrichta | reverse complement strand
GAAGTCCTTTTCATTTGGTTGTTTCTGAAGCTCTGCAGAAGCCATTCAGTTTATGTAGTCTCACATATTTATTGCTTTTGTGGCCTATTATTTTAATGTCCAATTTAAAAATATTGACCTACTTTCATCAATGTGTTTTTCTTCCTCTCCTTCCTTCAATTTTTTTTTCCTTCCTTTTTTTCTCTTTCCTTTTTGCATCTTGGGAACATAGATTCAAATTTTCAGAACATATACTGCCTCTTACGTTTTCTGATGCATTCTATGGTTCCAGGTCTTGTGTTCAGTGTTTTAATCCCTTTCGAATTTTTGACCAGATTCTTCTGTCTTATGTAACATAAGGGTCCTATTTTATTCATTTTCCTAGGGATATTAAATTTTCACAGAATCATTAATTGAGCAGACACTCCCTTCCCCGTTGTTATATTTTTGGTGTTTATTTTTTTAATGACTTGACTATATATATGTTTAGGTCTGTTATTTTTCCTTCTTTTTGTCCATTCATCTATGTTTCTGATTTGACTCCCTTACCATACTGGTTTGATTATTATAGCAATGTAATTTCAAACTGGAGAGTGTGCTACTATTTCCAAGTTTATTTTTATCAGAATGCCTTTAAATAGTCATGGTCTTTGATATTTCAGTCTGAATTTAGCATTATTTCCATTTTTAAAAACATATATTATAATCGTTAATATCTACAAGGTACATTGCTGTGTTTTAATACATGTGTACATTGTGTAATGATGAAATCAAGGTCTTTAGCATCTCTGTTACCTTATACACTTCTTATTTGTGGTGAGAACATTCATAGTCTTCCCTTCCAGCTAACTTGAAAAATACAATATTGTTAACTATAGTCAGCTAAAATGCAGTGGAACACCAGAATTTATTTCTACTGTCTAATTGTAACTTTCTACCCATGACAAATCTCATTTCCTCTACCCCTAACCTCTGGTAACCACTACTTTCTTCATCCTTGAGATCATCATTTCTAGGTCTTACATGAATAACATCATGCAGTGTTTGTCTTTGTGTGCGTGGCTTAACATAATGTCCTCAGGGGTCACCCATGTTGCTGAAAATGACATCATGTATTCTTTCTTAGAGCTGGATAGCATTTCATTGTGTATATACACCACATTTTCTTTATCAGTTCATCCATTTATTGACACTTAGATTGACTTTGTATGCTAAAAGAAAAAATGTTAAGACAGTTCACATTTAATAGTCTGATTGAGCGAAGAACAATTTGTGATAGGGCAGCCTTCTGAATCAGAACCGGCTTAGGGAGACATCAGCTTAGTCAAGTGGTGCAAGAAGATTCATAGACAGAAAAATTAAAGTGAGGTACAGAAACAGCCAGTTTGGTTCATTTCGTGTTTGCCTGATTTGAACCCGGTTTGAATACTAGTTGTCCTCCTTTGATTGGCAAAAACTAGGTGATTGGCACCAAAGGAGGTTACAAACTATATAAACATATCTAGATAGGTTACAGTTCACCATGTGAAAGTTTACATAGACACTTCTAGGTTGAGCCCAAATTATGCAGGGGGGCAGTTTGGGCTCAACTAAGTTCAACTCATATCACAGCTATTATGAATGATGCTGTTATATGTTTCCCTGAATTCTGTTAACCTCACCAGCAAATTAATCAAACCCAAGAGGGAATCATGGGAACCCCAACATGAAGCCAGTCAGGCAGAAATTTCAGAGGGCTAGACTTGTCACTAGGGATTAGAGTGCAGACTTGGGATCCAAACCCTCCCCCTGTGGGATCTGACACTATCTCCAGGTAGATAGTGTCAGCATTGAATTGGAGGACATCCAGCTGGCGTGTGCTGCCTAGTGTGTGGGAACAAGCCCTAAAGCAGTTGGTATCAGTGAAGCAGGATGTGCTGGGCCTGCCCAGGTCAAATGCTGCAGATTGGAAGACCATTTGGGGTTGATGCAGGGGCCACAGTTCAGTATTGAACAGTCACAGATGTGAACCAGGCAGTTATTCCAGAGAGAACAGCCAGGACAGTGTACTGGGTAAAAGCCAGAGTAAGGTTTGTTTACTCTGGCACGAGAGACTGTTGTTTCTTCCTCTATGAGGGAGTACCCAAAAAAGAATTAGTTTTTAGAGGGCAGGCCCCTTGCAGTAGGCTTCCATCTCTAGGTAAGTGTTCTAGGAATCCATAACCGTGAGTGTACAAGTTAGCGTTGTTGTCAGAAGCTGTGTTCAGCTTCTGTGATTTTTTTTTTCTTGGAGATTTAGTATGTTTGTTCATTTATGATGGATGATTTACAAGTGCACATGTGTCCACACTGTGCTGAGCTGAATGTTCATTTTTGACAAAAACAGCATGACCCCTGTGTCCCACCCTCCCTATTCACCTGATCTCACCCTGAGCGACATTTGTTTGTTTCCCTAGGTGAAAAATTTCCTCAAAGGGAGGAACATCTTGCCAGTGTAGAAGAGGTGAAACTGAAATGGCTGAAGCACTTAAATGGCATCATAATCGATTGTTTTGAGCCAAGTAAAAATTATTTTCGCAGGTGTATTGCATCAGAATATTGTGAAGGTAACTGAAGTGTTAACATGTAAGAATACATACACAATTTTTAATATATAATTTATTTTTTGTAATTATATTCTTGATTTTTTGGATTCCTCCTCGTACATGCTAAACGAAGCGCCCCAGATGAGGCAGCTGATGTGCTTCTTACGCAAGGCATGTGTGACTGGCTTTATGGTAACAGGGATATTCACCCACTGAATATTCCGATTACACAGTTTATGGTAAACAAACACTCAAGGGCAGAGGGGGGACTCAAAGGACTCAACCCAGAAATGTGGAAATTTTCTAAAGTTTATTGAGTAGTAAGTGAATGGAAAAATATTGATGGGATGAAACTGAGAGGAAAAAGAAAGAGAAAAGTCCTGGGACTCATCTCAACAGGGTGGGGATCCTTAGATAGCTATTAATAAATGGAATGAATAAAATGGAAATGAATGAGGTTGAAACAGAGGTCCTAATTCAACTCTATCCAAGATTGGGTAGACTAAAAAGAAGCCTGACTGATCCCCCAACATTGAAGGGTCCCAAAGTAGTTTCCTGTATTTCTTCCAGTTTGGAGAAATGTATAACATGGAGACACTGAAATTATGATGAAAAACCTAATCTGAAATTACCTGGGGCAATAGTCTACCAGATTGATCAAGGTAAAGACTGACAAAAGAACTAGAGTCCT
>NW_006971034.1:1635-2709 GCF_000164805.1 Carlito syrichta | reverse complement strand
CAGTCACTGGAGCACACATCACATAGGATAGTAATTCACTGGGGGTACCCATCAAAAATACATAAGCCACTGGGAAACCTGTAACAGTAGAGAGATATTCATGAGGACACCTATTACAGAGGATGCCAGTTACTGCGGTGCCCATCAGAGATGAATCATGTCACTAAATTACCAATTACAGAGGAGAACAAGTCACTGGAGCACCAATTACAAATGTGTCAGTCAATGAGGTACCAAATACAGAGGAAGGACAATCATTGAGGCTCCCTTCAGAGAAGAGAAAAAGTCACTGGGGCCCTAATCACAGAGAAGACCCAGTCACTGGGGCATCCATCAGAGAGGCGAGTCTGTCACTGAGTCACTCACCACAAAGAAGGCACATTTACTGGGACAGCTATCACAGAAGAGGGACAATCACTGGAGCACCAATCACAAAATGTAGCTATTGCTGGGGAACTTATTACATAGGAGACCTAGTCACTGAAGAACACATTGCAGAGGAGAACCAGTCACAGGAGAATCCCTCATAGAAAAGTTTAACACTGAGACTCCCACACAGATGAGGACATGTCACAGTGACAACAATAGCAGAGAAGAGTCAGTTACTGGGCACTCATTACGTAGAAAACCAGTAACTGATACTACCATTACACAGGAGGAATACGGGTTTAGGGTTAGAGACACACATCCCAAAAATGGCCTATTATTAGGACAACAATTATTGAGGAGGTCAGTTTAGTATGATACCCATCACAAAGGAGGTTTAGTCACTAGGTCACCTGTTATGGAGGAAGGACAGTCAGTGGTCCACAGGTTACTGAGGAGGCACAGTCATTGGGACACTCATAATAGAAGAGGGTTAGTCAATGAGGCACTCATTATGTAGGAGACCCATACACTAGGCATCAATCCCAGAGAAAAGCTAATCACTGGGCACCCATTATTGTAGAGGATCAGTCACTGGGACATGTTGATAGAAGAGGGTTTGTCACTGGGGGCATCCAGGACAGAGACTGGCCATTATCTGGGTTACTTATTATGCAGAAAACCCAATCTCTACTGCATCATCACAGA
>NW_006971034.1:0-444 GCF_000164805.1 Carlito syrichta | reverse complement strand
AAATTTGGGGATAAAAGACCCATTGTAATTCCCAATAAACGGTTTCTGCATTAGACAGGAATCCAGTCTCTTTCTTTCTCTCTAATTTCTTCTCTCTCTCATAAATCACCAACACCATCACACCTGTCAGAGACTCCCGATCCTTGCAGGGGCAGGACCTCCACAACCACTGAGGGAGCCCAGTCACTGGTGAATGCATTATGGAGGTGACCTAGTCATTTGATCATCCATAGCAAAGGAGGGCCAGTCACTGGGAAAACCATTATGGAGGAGCCTCAGTAAGTAGGACACTCATCACAGAGCATGGCTATTCACTGGGATAGACATGATAGTGGAGGGACAATCATTGGGCCGTCCGTAATCACAGAGGAAGAACAGTAGTTCAGGCACCCACAAGAAGGGCCAGTCATGGGGGCACCAATATGAATGAAGCTAAATCACTGT
>NW_006971033.1:0-2815 GCF_000164805.1 Carlito syrichta | reverse complement strand
TGGCTCTAGCGATGTTGCTTTTTAGGTTCAAGAAGTAACCAATTCAAGACCTTACAAAAAGTTGTATATCCAAGAAGTCAAAATTAAAGGTTTATTGGACACCAATGCTGATATTTCTTGTATAGTCGGAAAAGACTGGCCTGCCTCATGGCCGACTCAGATGGCTCCTTTGGGACTTATAGGCATTGGCCAATTGCCTTCAGTGGCAAAAAGTTCTCAGATTTTTAAATTGGAAAGATGAGGAAAAGTCAGGAACCTTCTACCCATATGTAGTTCCATCTATCCCCTTTACCTTATGGGGAAGAGATTTCTTAGATGAGCACACTCTTATATAACCCTAATGACAAAGTTTCAGCACAAATGGGCTACGATCCCTTTAAGGGACTTGGTAAAGACAGGTAAGGAATACAGGAACTTGTCCAAGTTAGTGAAAAGGCAGACCGAGCAGGCATTGGTTACTCAAATTTATTCTAGGGGCCATTATTCCCGCTGCCGACCCAATAAACTGGAAAGATGATGAACCAGTTTGGGTGGAACAATGGCCCATGTCCTCAGAGAAACTTAAGGCAGCCACAGAACTAGTTCAGCAACAATTAGAAGCAGGCCATATAGAACCCTCTACCAGCCCCTGAAATACTCTGATATTTGTAATTAAGAAAAAATCTGGCAAATGGAGACTTTTACAGGATTTAAGAGCTATAAATGCTACCATGGAGGCTATGGGAGCATTACAACCTGGATTGTTATCTCCAGCCGGTATCCCCACTAACCTTAATGTTATAGTCATTGATTTACAAGATTGTTTCTTTACTATACCTTTGCATTCAGATGACTGCAAATGATTTGCATTCAGCTTACCCTCTGAGAACTTCATGCGTTCATTTCAAAGATATCAGTGGAAGGTTTTACCTCAAGGTATGAAAAATAGTCCCACCTTGTGTTAAAAATTTGTGGATGCTGCCTTACAGGGTATTAGAAGTCTGACCTTTACTTAGTCCATTATATGGACGATATTTTGCTGGCATGTGAGAATCGTGCTCTTTTGCATGATATTCTTAATCAAATTATAACTGCTCTAGCTAATTGTGGCTTAAAGGTCTCCTCTGAAAAAATCCAAACTAATCCACCTTTTACTTATCTTGGCCATGTCTTGGACACACAGACAGTAAGTCACCAGCCTTACAGTTACATACAGATTGCCTAGTTACATTAAATGATTTTCAGAAGTTATTGGGGGACATTAATTGGATTAGACTATTCTTACGAGTCACTACAGTGGACTTAAAGCCTCTTTTTAATATCTTACAGGGAAATCCCTCTCCGAGCTCTAAAAGAGCTTTAACCCTGGAGGCCAGTAAAGCTTTAACACTTGTGAAAAACATCATTGAATCTCAGAAAGTTAAAAGATTGGACTGTCGTTTGCCTTGGGATTTAATTATTCTAGCTACTGTCTATACTCCCATAGGGTGTCTGTGGCAAGAGGGGCCAATGGAATGGCTCCACCTGCCGGCGTCATCTAAAAGAATATTGGCTTCTTACCCTTACTTAGTGGCTGTATTAATAACTAAGGGAAGACATAGACGTGTTGAGTTGTTTGTTCAGGATGTACATAATATCATTGTTCCCTATGACAACTTTCAGTTTCAAACTTTACTTCAAGATAGTGATGATTGGTAAGTAGCACTAACTGGTTTCAGGGGACAGATTTTGTTCCATTTACCTAAGAGTCCATTGTTACAATTTGTTAACCGAAATCCTATAATATTTTCCTGCAGCTGTTCTTCAACTCCCCTCGAAGAGGCAGCTTTTGTCTTTACTGATGGTTTTTCCAATGGAAAGGCTGTAGCAATTATTAACAATGAGTTTCATGTGATGCAAACTTCAGAAACATCAGCACAAAAAATGGAGCTGCAAGCAGTATTATTCACTTTTAACACTTTGAAGTATTCTAAATTTAATCTGTATACTGATTCATGTTATGTTAAGGGGTTGTTCCCTCATTTTGAAACAGATACCATTCCTTTAAACAAAACTATTTTAGAATTGCTATTACAGTTACAACACCTTATCCATAGCCGAGAGGAACAATTTTTTTGTGGGCCATATTAGATCACATCCTGGCCTACCAATAAATTGGCTGATGTCTTGACAAAACCTGCTATTTGTAATACGGTAGAAGCTGAAACAGTCGCTAAGGCTCAATCCTTTCATCAAATCCATCATCAAAATGCTACTGCTTTACGTTATCAGTTTCATTTACCCAGAGAAACTGCCAGACAAATTGTTAAAAATTGCGAAGCCTGCCCTACCTTTGTTCCAGTTCCAGGAGGAGTAAATCCTCGAGGCTTGAAACATAATGCCTTGTGGCAGATGGATGTCACCCACCTCCCTAGTTTTGGGAAATTGTCATATTTACATGTATCTGTAGATACATTTTCTCACATTATCTTAGCCTCAGCAAGGACTGGAGAAGCTTACAAAGACGTGGTACATTTATTTTTCTGTTTTTCCCAGTTAGGTATGCCTAAACAACTCAAAACAGACAATGGACCCGGTTATACTTGTAAATCTTTTCAACACTTTTGCTCTCAATTTAACATCTCTCATTCAACAGGAATTCCATATAATCCTCCAGGTCAAGCCATAGTTGAAAGGGTTCATCAAATTTTAAAAAACCAAATAACTAAATTACAAGAGGGGGAGTTTAAGTACAGCTCTCCTCATCATATATTAAACCATGCTCTATTCATTATCAATCATTTAAACTTGAATTCCACAGGCAATTCAGCTATGGCTAGACACTGGAACCCAGATG
>NW_006971032.1:0-489 GCF_000164805.1 Carlito syrichta | reverse complement strand
CCGAAGGACCAGGATGCCAGGCTGAAACCTTGAGCCCTGCATGTGGTTGTGGTGGTGGTGTTGTTATTATTATTCTGAGTCAGAGTCTCATTCTGTCACCCAGGCCAGAACTCAGGGCCCACTCTAGGCCAGCACAGCCTCCAACGGCTGGTCTCCAGTGATCCTCCCAACACGGCCTCCCAAGTGGCTGGAATGACAGGCGTGTGCCACCATGCTTGGCTCATTTTTTTGGCTTCTTGTAGAAACAACGTCTCCCAAAGTGGACCGGGCTGATCTCGAACCCTGGGGCACCAGCCATCGTCTCACCTTGGCCTCCCATAATGCTGGAATGAGAGGTATGAGCCCCACCACCCGTTCTCCACACCCCTATTGTGTCCCCACCATGAGGCCCACTCCCTTCTGATGATGT
This sequence comes from Carlito syrichta, assembly GCF_000164805.1. Lineage (NCBI taxonomy): Eukaryota > Metazoa > Chordata > Mammalia > Primates > Tarsiidae > Carlito > Carlito syrichta. Next base: position 80 of record NW_006971032.1, on the reverse strand, counting down.
GGGATCCCAGAGAGTGCAGTCAGATTTGCCCACTGAGCCCTCCCCAGGGGAGTGCCAGATGCAGAGGTGTATCTGTGCCT
>NW_006971031.1:0-5991 GCF_000164805.1 Carlito syrichta | reverse complement strand
GACTCGAGCATAAGGGGTTCAGGAGATCACATGCTCTCGGCCGGAACAAACCCCAAGGCTGTCCAGTCCCACTTTCATCAGTCTGAGTCTGAATTCCCTCGGCAGCATTCTCATCAAGAGTCACTAAGCCGAGGCGTACCCAGCCCCGATGACAAAACCTCTTCTCCTTCGAGGAAGCCCCCTCTGTCGCTGGATGGTCTGGCTGGAGGGGAAGTCGAAGTCACACCGAGTCCAGGGGCCTTGTTGCTTCAACTGTCTGTGGGGAGTTGGTCTTCTGCAGCACAGGGAAGACATTCCTGCCTGTTCCGAGTGGCAGAGGTTTGTCTGAACCCCTGGGTCTGCCACCATGCAGGGCAGACTGGCCGCCTTGTACCGTACCTCCAAGCACAGGTGACAGGGGCATCTTGAACTGCAGGGGTCACAGAGCAGAGAAGGGTCTGCTTTTGTTTACCTCTGAATCTTCAGCCCCACTGGGTTCACTGGATAGGTATTTCCTGAGAAATGAATTCATGAACAAGCCTACGATCTTTTCATCTATCCCGTCAGTACATATAAACAACAGTAAGGTAGGGGTTCCTGTTGGAAACAGGGCCAGGCCAGGCTAGAAACTCACTTGGATATGGTCCTTTATCAAACTAAAATGTGATTTTCAGAGACACCCGCGTCTTCCTTCAGCAAGGGCATTCACCACACCTTTAACCCAGGGCCCTTGGCCTAGGGTTGGTACCACATTTTGTACTGTGCTTTTGCAATCAGTTTCTACTGGAAAAGATATGTTATTTACTTTATCATATTTCAAATTCCTTCAGGATGTTCCCCCACAAAGTTATTTCGGTTTATTTTTAACTCCCAAAATGCCAGGACAGTGTTGGGCAGGCAATGAGTGTAAAAATATTCCAAACTTAGTCTATTCTAAGCACCCACAAATATTTGTTGAATGAATGGCAAAAGTAGAACTTTAATTTTCCGTATATTTTAAACTATACAAAGTTTGTTGCTGTTTTGTAAAAGTTCAAAAATCAAGAAGACCCAAACTTTACTTCTTTCAAACATAAACATTCATAGGCACACACATTCCTCTCTTAGCTTTGAATAATGCCTGGAGAGTTTTGACCATTTCCAAGCTTACATTTTCAAAAATAATGGTTTCCATGATTTCATTGAAAATGCGCCTGTAACATTTTTGGCTCCTTAAATTGTGGAAATTAATAATAATGTACATACTATAAACTCTAAAACTAGTACTAAAAAGACAATAAAGAATTATAGATAATAAGTCAGTAGAGGAGATATGTAGAGTAATTTTTTAAAATGCTAAGTTATTCCAAAGGAAGACAGAAAAATAGAACAAAGAACGGATGGGACATAGAAAACAAATAGCGCTATGCTAGAGTTAAGCTCTATGACCCCAACAATCATATCAAGCGTAAGTGATTGAAACATTCCAGTTGAAAGGCAGAGATGGCCAGATTGGATTAGAAAATAAGCACAAAACATGACCAAGTTAAATACTACTGATAAGAAACCTACTTTAAACAAAGAGACACAAATAAGTGAAACGCAAAAGGCTTTAACAGTGATCTTAAGAAAGCTAGAGTGGCTCTACTACTATCAGAAAAAGCACATTTCAGAGCAGAGACTACAACCAGGGAAAAGGAGAGTAAGCAAGTAATAATGAAGGTGCTGAATTATCGAGGGGATGTAGGACTCATAAATGTTCATATCTCTAATAACTGATCTTTGAAACACACAAAACAAATACGGATACAATTGCAAGGAAAATTAGATATCCACAATTATCATAAAATATTTTAAAACCTTCCTGTCAAAAAAAATGTCTGAGATAACAGCATTCGTGAAAGCAGTGCCTCATGGTCTAAACACCGTCCATGAGTCTCACCGTTGATGCTAATAGAATGACAATTAAGTTTTACGACACACGCTTTTTACCGTGGGGAGACACGTTCGAACGGCAGGAAAGAGACTCCACGCGGCACTGGCTTCTCTTGCCCTTCCGCCTTCCGTCAAGCGCACCCGCAGCAAGCAGGCCCTCCGCAGACACCCGGGGCTGGCACCTGGCTCTTGGGCTTCCAGTCCGCAGGCCTGCGGAACACACAGATGGCCTGCGCTGTCGTTTTCTGCTCCAGCAGCACAAAAAGACGAAAGCACTCGCCCACCAGCATCTGCACCCACAGGGGCTGGCTTCCCACCTTTCAGCCTAGCAGAATTGCCCTTCCTCATATCTAAAGCTCACACTTCACTTATTCAAAAGCAGAAGCCACAGAGTGATCTCACCCCTGGCTTTTGATCTCTCCTTTGAAAATCCTAGTAGCATCCAGTCACGCTAGAGTCCCCATCTTTAAAGCCATCACAATAAGAAAACGCAGACAGAAAGACACTTCTCTGGGCTTGACTTTCTTTGCCGGCTCCTGCCCCATTTCTATTCTCTTTTGCTACAAAATTCTTTGAAAGAATTATCCACACTGCTTTTAAGTATTTTTCTCTTGCTCTTGTAAATTCACTACAATCAAATTTTTGAACACTCTCCCCACAAAAACTACTCGTGTCAAAGTGTCCAACAATCTTCACATTGCTAAAACCAGTGGTCAACTCTCAGTTTTCATATTCGTCACACTAACAGCAGCATTTGATGTGATTTGTTACTCCCCTCCTTATTTAATTTTTTTCTTTTGCTTTCCAAAACAAGATCCTTTGAGTTTTCTCCCATCTCACTGGCTACACCTCACTTTCCTCTCCTTATTCCTCTTCTTCTCTCTGATCAATTAATGTTGGATTGTTCCAGAGTTCAGTCCTCGGTCTGCTTTTCTTTTCTATTTTACTCCTGTGGTTATCTGATTCAGTCTTATAACATCAGTTATCCAAATGCCAATGAATTCCAAGTGCAGATCTCCAACCAGAATCTCTTTCCTAAACTGCAGACTAAAATTACAAAAAGCATCTTTGATTTTAGAGATATCTCAAACTTATTGGTTTCCAAACTTGAAATTCTGATTTTTACATTGAAAACTGGGTTGACCTGTGCTCTTCCTAATCTCAACCGGTGGAAACTTCATTCTCAGAGTTGCTTAGACCGAATATTTAAGAGTCAAATATCTCAGACTCTTCTCTTTCTCTGATCCAAATCCATGAGTAAATCTTCTGTGGGTAGTCTTAGCTTAGCTGGAAAGTTCGTTGGTGGTCTCCTTTAGACTCTCACTTGCAGTTTAACTCCTGTGGGAGCTCAGTCAGAGCTAGGACTTCCAACGTGGTTTCAATCATATGTCCCTTAGTTGTGCTGACTATGAATGGGACATCTCTGCTCTCCATCAGTCTAGCTTAGCTAGCTGGGCAGTTCGGTTCCAAGACACACACACACACACACACACACACACACACGAAACTGCAAGCATTCTTAGAGCTTTGCCTCTGAAGTTACACGTTGCCATTTCTACAACACAATATCGGTTAAAGCAAGTCACAAGGTCAGCTCATTCTTATGGGAGGGAAAGTAGTTTCTACCTCTTGATGGGAAGAATGGAAAAGGCTCAGGGGAAAGGGGCGAGGCTTTAAAAAAGAAAAGTCTCATTTCAAAAGGGCATGTAGGATAGAATGGATTGTTGCAGTCATCTTTGGAAACAATCGATCACATAGGGCGTCTTCCATTTTAAAAGAAGCACTCGACCTAGAATGGATCCTTTCCCCTCTTGTGTTATGAGCATGTGACCCAGCTGAGATTGACCAGACACGGACCGCACTCTAGAGTGTGGAAGAGCAAAACATTGGTAGGAATCTGGCTCTGATGGTCTTGTGAAGCTGAGCTGCTCACTCCGAGACTGTTAGGCAATGACAAATAAACTTCCCTTTTTCATCCCTCTTTCTACTGTTCCCTCCCATCCTCACCCCTGGGGTTTCACCCCTTTGACATCTTTGATGTTCTTTGAACTGGTCAGGTACTCTTCAGCCTTAGTTCTTTCTTTTTTTTTTTTTTGAGTTGGAGTCTCACTAAGTTGCCCAGACTAGAGTGCAATGGCCACTCCCAGCCACCGCAGCCTCGAACTGCTGGGCTCCGGCGATCCTTCGGCTCAGCCTTCCGAGTAGCTGGAACGACAGGTGCGCGCTACCATGCCTGGTTAACTTTTTGATTTATTGTAGAGATGAGGTCTCACCAAGTTGCCCAGGCGGTCTCGAACCCGCGAGCTCAGGCAATCCACTCACTTCAGTCTCCCAAAGGCGCAGGATGACAGGCTGAGCCACCGAGCCCAGCTTCAACCTTAGTTCTTTTAGTGGCTCTGTCCATATGAAATGTTCTTTTCATAATATTTGCAGAGCTCACTCCTTCACTCTCTACAAAGTTTTACTTAAATATCACCTTCTTAGAAAGGTATTTCTTGACCATATTTTAGAAATGAAATCTACACACACTCCCTAGTAGTCCCTTAATGAGCATATGTACATGTCTGTGGAATGAAGGAGCAAATGCTGACTTCATTGTTTACTTTTTTTTTTGGAAGAGTCTCATTACTTCTCAAAGACTACCTTCTTATTGGAAAATGGGGATAATGATGGTTCCCTCTTAGAGAAATAGGCGGCCCTATGTTTGTAAAAAGCAGTCTCTGGCATGCAACAGGTCCTCCTTGTGAGGTAGCTGTTAAGACTGATCTTCACTTGAGTTTGGATTCCTGCTCCTTGGCATTCCCCTTTGTGAAGACAGGCTTTCTGGAGCTGACTAACCCCTCACCACCCAATCCACATCTAGCTTCAGGGGAAAGAGCTGATTTGTCCAAGAACTGTGCTGGTTGTGCTACCCCCACAAGAATGTAGTCACAGTCTTCTTGAGAAGAGCTCAGGGCCCCACCAGAACCCTTGTCCACTCCCTGTAAGTTTACATCATAAGACCAGTGTCCTCGCTCAGTTGAAGCACATCTGTAGACTGGCATCCTCCCTCTGCTCTGATGGACACCTGGTAAACAAGTCCTATTTAATGTTGCTCAGGGCATGATGCAGTCACATCAAATGCTCAGTCTTTTCCCTTTCAGATTTAATGAGGTATAACTGACAATAAAAGTTGTATAAATTTAGGGTATACAATGTGATAAAATGATTACCCTTATTAACATATCCATTACCATACATATTTACCTTTCTTTAGTGATTATTGAGAGAACACTTACGATCTACTCTCTTAGTCAATTTTAAATACTTAATGCAGTAGTACCTATAGTCATCATGCTGTACATTATATCTCCAGAACTTATTCATTCTGCATAACTGAATTTGGGCCATTTGATCAACATCTCCCAATTTCCCGTATCCCCAGCTCCTGGCAACTATTCACTATGCTCTCTGCTTTTATGAGTTTGAGTTTTTAAGATTTCATATATAAGTTATATTATGCACTATTTATGCTTCTGTGTCTGTAAAAAGTATGTATATAAAATATATAATTAAAAAATATAATATATATACTTTATACTTTAAAAGTATACATATAATACATACTTTAAAAGTACATATATATATACACTTTGAAAGTATATATATAAAACTTTAAAAGCATATAGATAAAACTTTAAAATCCATTTATTCATTTTAGGATCCTTAGGTTGCTTCTATATATTGGCTGTTTTGAATAGTGCTATGGTGAACATGGGTATGCAGGCCCCATGTTCAAGATTCTGATTTTTTGGGTGAATTCCCAGAAATGGAATTGCTGGATAATATAGTAGTTCTATTTTTAAATTTGTGAGGATCCTCCACATTATTTTACACAACAACTACACCAATTACCAATTTACATACCCACCAACATTGTATGAGGGTTCCCTTTCTCCACATTCAGCCATCACTTGGTTTGTCTCATCTTTTAGATAATAGACATACAGGTCTGAAGTGATATCTTATCCTGATTTTAATTTTCATTTTCCTGATGATTAGAGATATTGAGTACTTTTCATAAACCAGTTGACCCATTAGTATGACTTCTTGGAAAAT
>NW_006971030.1:0-435 GCF_000164805.1 Carlito syrichta | reverse complement strand
GGGTCTCCTCCATAGTAGGGTTTCCACTCACTGAGACTCCTCTCTACTTGGTGCCACAGTGACTGGGCTTACCTCGAAATTGTGGGCCCCAGTAACTTGTCTTTCTCTGTGACGTGTGTTCTAATAACTGGGCCTCCTGCATAATTGGAATCAAAGTGACTAACCTTCCTTTGTGATGTGTGCCCCAGTGACTGGCTCTCCTCTTTGATAGATGACCTACTGCCTGAGCCTTCTCTATAATAGGTGCCACAGTGACTATCCCTCCACTATGATAGTTGCTCCAGGGATTGGGTCTATTTTATATTGGGTGCTCCATTGACCTGTCTTCCTCTGTGATGGGTTCTCCTATGACTAAATTTCCTCTATAATCACTGGCCCAGTGACTGGATATCCTACATTGTGGGTGGCACAGTGACTAGCTCTCCTCCATTTGGG
>NW_006971029.1:0-505 GCF_000164805.1 Carlito syrichta | reverse complement strand
GCCTGTATACCAAACAGATTAGGAGTAACTGATTCTAGAGGAAAAGGCATTATCTTGCCGGAAAAACCTGTAAGGGAATCTTATTAGGATTGTTAAGGGAATGACTCACAATGGGAGTGTGAGTATAGGCTAGAGGGGAGTCACCTTCCGTATTTCCCTCAACCTGAGGGAGCAAGGGTATCATCAGTTGAAGGTGGCACAGAGGCAGCGGCAAAGAGAAAATTATCAGAGTCCTCTTTGTTATCGTATTCAGCAGTCTTCTTGGAGGGAAATTCGTCATAATCATGCTGTGAGTCTAAAGCATCTTTAATTAAATTCCACAAGACGAAAGCATCAGAGGGAACTTTATCAGGATCTTGGAGGGTGTAATACAGTTTAAGCACTTGTCCTACAGGGACAAGCCCTTAGACCAGGTATCTAGATTCACTGTCCCCTATTCGGGAATCCACGGGCACTGCTCCTGGACAAAATGCAAAAATCGGGCTAAATCAACAGAAAAGACTTT
>NW_006971028.1:0-450 GCF_000164805.1 Carlito syrichta | reverse complement strand
AGCTAGCTAGTTAAGTCAGCTATCTAGACAGATAGATAGTTTGCTAGCTAGTTGTCAGCTAGATAGTCAGCTAGCTAGTTAAATCAGCTAGCAATCAGTTAGTTACTTAGCTAACTAGTTAGCTACTAACTCAGCTAGCTGGTCAGCTGACTAGTGGGCTCGCTCACTTTTCATCAGGTCAGCCAACTAGTCAGCTCATTCGCCAGCCAACAAACCAACTCACTTGGCTTGCTTGCAGGCCAATAGGACAGCGAACTAGTCAGCTTGCTTGCCAGTCATCTAGTTAAATCAGCTCACTGGTAGTCTCGCTCACCAGCTTAGTAGTTAAGGCCGCTCACACGTCGGCACACTTGCCGGCCTAGTAGTTAAGTTGGCTCACCTGACGGCTCACTCACTGGCTGACTAGGTAAGTCTTCTGACCAGACAGCTCACTCGTCAGCCAACTAAAGT
>NW_006971027.1:0-1119 GCF_000164805.1 Carlito syrichta | reverse complement strand
TGGACGTAGCATTGATGGACTGCCTTGCTCTCTCTGCACCCAACTGCCACCCAACCACAGGACCATCTGTTCTGTGAGCTCACACATGTTTTTGCTGTGGAGCACGAGTGTGGAGGGTGAACGCGGGCCTTCTTGGATGCAACCGCGAAGGCATGGGGCAAACCTTCCCTGTGGCCACCTTTGAAACCTCCCATGAATATTAGGCCTTAAAGTGCGTTTTCCTCTCCCATCTCTTTGGGCTGGGTGGCAGGTGTCTTGGTGGTGGTGGTGGCGGTGGTGATTATTATTATTATTTGAAGTCGGAATACCGATCTGTCCCCCAGGCCAGAGAGCAGGGACACACTCACAGCCACCCTGGACACCAGCTGCCAGGCTCAGGTGATCCTCCAGCCTCGGCACCCGAATGACTAGAACCCCAGGCATGCGCCACCATGCACAGCATATATTTGGATTTATTTTTGATGGCAGAGATGTCTTGCCCCATGTCCTGGGCTGGTGTCGAAGCCGCAGGCTTAGGCCATCTACCTGCCTGGGCCTCTGAAGGGCCACAATACCAGGCTAAGCCCCTGACCCTGTCCTGAGGTTGTGGTGGTTGTGGTGGTAGGTATTATTATTCCGAGTCTGAGTCCCACTCTGTTGCACAGGTCACAGCATAGGAGCCCACTCTTGTCCACCGCGGCATCCAGCAGCTGGGCTCCTGTGATACTTCTGCTGCGGGAAGCTGAGTACCCAGTATAAGAGGAGTACACCCCCACGCTTGGCTATTTTTTTTGGCTCCTTGTAGAGACGAGGTCTTGCCAAGGTTCCTGGGTTGATCCTGAACATGGGTGCTCAGGTCAACCTCTCACCTCGGCTTTCTAGAGTGTCATGATGACAGATGTGAGGCTCTATGCCTTTTCTCCACAATGCACTCAGGGCCCCACCATGAGTCCCCCTCAGTTCTGAAGACCCGGGACCCTGGAGAGTGTAGCCGAAGTCACCAACCGACCCCTCCTCAGTGGAATGCCTGCCCCTGGGACCTCTCTCTGCTGGGATGCCCACTTCCCACCCACCTAGTTCCCCAGGGTGGACCCACTCGCTCCTCCCAGGTACCACCTCAGGGAAAGGAAGGGCATGATT
>NW_006971026.1:0-3663 GCF_000164805.1 Carlito syrichta | reverse complement strand
GGCTGCTCTTATATTCATTTTAGGGATGAGACAAAGAATCCACAAGTTTTGCACCACACCCCATCTGGCATCTCCTGGACTTTGTGTCTGTGCATCTATTAGCCTAACTCCCTAAATTCACACACACACTGCACTCGTTTTCTAATGGACTATGCTTTGGGGCCTTTATACGCGCCCATCTCCCCTCAAAGGCAGCCTCTCACAATGCTAGTTGGTACACTGATGCTAATGGGTTTTCCTGAGCAGGGAAAGCCTGTATTTCAAAGAGTCTGTCCTCCAAAAAATAATTCCTTTTTTTGGTACCCTCTCATATGTTCAGAGTAACACACACTTCCAGAATGTTTTCCAAAGCACTTGTGCAAATGACACTCCCAACAGTTCTGTGACTATTCTAGTTATCTGATATCTTCATCAGATCTAGGTATAGCTCATCATTTTATTTTCACTTAAATTACATTTTAAATTAAAAATTACTGTTTCCTCTGTGTCTTTCACCTACCTGTAGCATTTCTTATAGACGTTGCAACAAGTTCCCAGAAACTTGTTACTTAAAACCACAGAAATTGTCCTTTCAGTTTAGGAGTCAGAAGTTTATAACCAAGATGTCGGCAAAGCCAAGCTCTATCAGGGGCCTTCAAGGGAGAGTCTGTCTTGCTTTTCCACCTTCTAGGGGCCGCTGCATTTCTTGCTCATGCCCCTTCCTCACATCACTCCACCCTCTTGCTTCTATTGTCTTATCTTTCTCTCTCCCTCTTTGTCAAGCCTCCCCCCGCCGCCCCCATGTTTCATAAAAGTACCCTTGGGATTCATATAGGGCCCAACCAGATAATCCAAGATCATTTCCCCATTTCAAAGTCCTTAACTTCATCCCATCTGCAAAGTTATTTTTGCCATAAAAAATCATATAAAGGTCCCAGGAAATATGACATGGATATTTTTGGATGACATTATTCAGCCTACCACACGGCCTATCTTCTGCTGGCCAGATTTGAAGTTTATCCTCCCAAAAGATCCCTGCCACCCTTAGTCAGGTGACAGCATGTCTCAACACTTACTTTATCCATTTATTTCCCCAAATGGCCTTACAGACTCGTCCCACCCCTTTCTATCCAGTCTCTTCTTTAGCTGGTAAGGCTGCAGTGGCTAGTTGAAAACTGTACAGCCAATCACCCTATGTAATTTTTAAAATTTTGAATAGCCACATTGAAAATGTAAGAAGAAACATAAAATTAATTTTAGTGACATATTTCTAGAACCCACCATATTTAAGATATTATCAGTTCAACGTATAATCAAGACACAAAGTGATGAGTTATTTTACATTCCTTTTCTCACAGATGAACTTTGTAATCCTATGTGTATTTTATACTTGAAGCACCTCTGAATTTAGACTTGCCACAGTTCAAGTACTCCAAGCCCACACAAGTGAGTACTTATTGTAGTAGACACATAGCTCTACACATATGGGTAGAAAGGAGATGGAGAGACTGAGATGGGACTCTGAGATGGAGCCTGGAGGAGGGACCTTTGAGAAGGGGGAGGTCAGTGATGAAGTTAGGATCTGGCTGTTTAGACCTGGCCTTGGTCTGGCCGATGTGCCACTGTCCGTGGCTTGGAGTGGGCAAGAGGCACACAATCAGAGACCCAGGTCCAAGCCCTATCCTTGCTAGAGGATCTTGAGGAAGGCCTAGTGAGGAGCCCTTTGTAAGCTCCTTTCACTAATCTGAGAGATACTGCCCTCCAGGCTGAATGTACTGAGTCTGGAACCTCCTGCCCAGGGTGGTGGTGTAGATGCCTGGTTAGAGTGCACTTCTGTGATAGCTATATTTTATTGCCCTTTCATCCCCACATTCTGTCTCTGGGCTTCCTGAACTTCCTCTATCTGTTGCCACACTTCCTGACACCTATCCCCTAGTACAGCCACATCCTGGACTGCCTGGGGCCCATCTTGAACACTTTTTTTTAAATGTACAATTCACAAGCCATAAAGAGTATATAATTCAGAGGTTTATAATATATCACAATTTTTCAAAAAATTGTTTTTCAAATAATCATTGTACATATTCATGCTGCTAATTTTTTCACATTGCATCATCATTTTACAATAAACAAATCACATTTTTTTCAGATTTCCTGACTAGAGCACAGATACCACACTGGATTGACAGATAAAAATTAAATCACACTTACTTGTGCTGGCTGATGATGCATCCTCTTTTTGACCAACTTCTTAAAAAAAATTAAACTTTTTGTTTAGTACATTGTTCTCTTTGATTAGAAATGTAGTCATCAGGATTAAGATCACCAATGCTTTATCCATTGCACATGTACTTAATTGACCTGGTAGCAATTTTCTTATTGTATTTGTGACAAAATCAGCCATTATATTTACTAAAATTCCCAAGGCCATGATCTTTATAAATGAACTATGTGAATCCATGGAAAACAGATTTTTTAAAAAGACTAAAAATCTTTAAAAGTTAAAAATTGGCCAGGTGCAGTATTTCACACCTATAATCCCAGCACTTTGTGAGGCTGAGGTGAGAGGATTGCCAGAGCCCATGGGTTTGAGACCAGCCTGGGCTGGGCAACTTGACAAGACCTCATCTCTACCATTAAAAAAAAAAACTTAGTCAGGCATGGTGGCATGTGCCTGCAGTTATAGTTACTTGGAAGGTTGAAGTGGAAAGATCACTTGAGTCCAGCAGGTCAAGGCTGCGGTGGCTATGAGCATGCCACTGCACTCCAGCCTGGACGACAGAGTGAGACTCTAATTTAAAAAAAAGTTAAAAATTAAAACAAAACCTGGTGCAGTGGCTTGCTCCTGTATTTTTTCGTTCTCAGGAGCCTGAGGCAAGAGGTTTCAACCTAGAGCTGGAGGCTGCAGTGACTTGTGATTACTATACTGCAATTCAGTCTGTGCAACAGTAAGAATTTGTCTCAAAACCACCACCAACAGACTAAAAGGAAAAGCAAAACAAAACACCAGAAAAGAGTGGAAAACAATAACAACAACACAATCTGACTGCACCTTGGACCACTGACTGCACCAGCTGTTGAGCCACATTCCCTAGAAGCAGAGCATGAGATGCAGGTTCAAGAGATGGACTGAGGAAATGCTCCAAGGAACTGAGTCAGGGTAGCTCAAGGAATCTAACAGAGATCAGATTCTGCTGGAGACTTACTTCAGCATGATCCCAGGAAGGCTCTGGGCATACATTGGAGCACAGAGGTGGTCTCACCTTGGTTACCCTTTGATTTCTGCGCCAGTGGGTCTCTGGCTGCTGGCTGGTCTAAGCAAGAGGGATGATAAGAACTACCTTGGCTAGTTAACTGCACTTTTAGTGAGAGCAAACCTCTGCAGGAGATGGCATCTTCAAGGTGGCAATGAGCAGCTTGGGGAAGGCTACCTGAGTAGTGCACCAACAGTATCCACTACCTTGTGTTACTGCCCATGTGTTACTGCCCTTAAAAAAAATATTAGAATGTTCCATGGTGAACAAGTGTATACAAACATACCTCCAAAAACTGAAGAAGCTGACAAGCTGAAGAAAGAGACTGATGAATTTAATTTATTAGACATAATGGTTTCATAAAAACTCATTGGAAGTCATGTTTGTGGTGGCAGTGAGATGAGATGGTGAATCCCCATGCTCTTACCTC
>NW_006971025.1:0-546 GCF_000164805.1 Carlito syrichta | reverse complement strand
CAGATTAGTGGTTGTCAGGGACTGGAGTAAGGGAAGAATGAGGACGGATTACTTAGTAAGTGCAGTGTTTACTTCTGGGGTGATGAAAATATTTTAGAAATAGAGTTGATGGTTGTACAACTCTGTGGATATACTAAGTTCTAACTGAAATGCACACTTTAAATGGTGATTCCAATGTCGTGAATTTTAGCTCAATAAAACAGATCATATTTATATATCAGCTAATTGTAGTTTATGTTCTTCCAAATTAATTTTTTTGAAGCAGTGTCTATTTTGTTATTTTAAATTCTTCATCATACTTATTTTACTGCTGATAATCTAGGTAACAATTAAAATGCATATTATCTACAAGTTGATGCATTTCTTTTTAATCTTCTACGTTAATTTATTTATGAGAATATCACTGACATTCACATGTGGTCACTTGGCCCTAGTGGGATTAAAGAGGAATGAGGCGGTGAAAGGGTGGAACAGGAACATGGGGTGGCCCCTGAACTTACCTGTGCCTCCAGAATAATTGAAGGTCAGCAGCCCATTGGGAAGGGT
>NW_006971024.1:0-674 GCF_000164805.1 Carlito syrichta | reverse complement strand
TGGAAGGTTTGCCACTGTCATCCAGCCTGGGTGAGATGCTCCAGATTATAGGAATGAGGACAATTTGGCAAATGTGGGCCCAGAAAGCCAAGTCCATAGGTCTGTCATACTTGGTGGGTCCTTTCATGGTTAGAAATTTTTTTTAAAGTGGCCTCACTTTGTGGAAGGATGCTCCAAGGTGGGGGCCAGAGCTGCATAAGAGGGAAGAGTTCACGGTTATGCAGGAATAGGACTTAACTGGATCTCAAAGTCAGTAGTCTGTTCTTTTTTTTTAATCTAGCTCCTTCAAAATCTCTCTATTTTTTGTTTGTTTGTTTTCAGTTGTAATCTCATTCTATCGCCCAGGCTGGATGACAGTGGCAAATCTTCCACTCAAGTATCTGGAACTACAGACATCCACTACCAAACCCGGCTAATTTTGTTATTTTTTATTGTAGAGATGAGGTCTTGCCAAGGCTGGTTTCGAATCCATGCATTCAGGCAGAATTCTCCATTATTTGTTGAGTCTGCAGCTACTGAAAATCATCCAGTTCCTTTTCTTATCTCATTGTGCCTTCCGGAGAACAACAACAACCAAAAACAAAGTCATCCTAGCAAATGAATTCTCAGCAGCTCCTCCTGCAGTCTGTCCTGCACAGTGCTGTCTTTGTACCATAGTGAGTGTCCAGATCTCT
>NW_006971023.1:0-493 GCF_000164805.1 Carlito syrichta | reverse complement strand
GTCCCAAATCAGAATATTAGCAGAGACATGCTCCCTCTGAAGACTCTCCCAAAGAGTCCTCCCTACCTCTTCCAGTTTCAATGGCCCTAAAATTTCCTTCACTTGTGGCAACATAACTCGTATCTACCTATCTCCATCTGCACATGGCTTTCTTCTTTGTGGGTATCTCTGTGTTCTCTCTTCTTAAGAGAGAACTATTGGATTTAGGGATCTAGTTCCCCCCCCAAATCCAATATAAAATCATCCTGAGATCCTAAGTTGGTTACATCTACAAAGACCCTATTTTCAAATAAGATCCCATGGTCACGTTCCAGTGGGACATCATTCAATCCATTGGAATGCCCAACCGAGTTGACAGTTTCAGAAAGAACCAATGAGAGGAGAGACAGACTTTTTAACAAATTGTGCTGGAGCAAGTAGACATCCACAGAAGAAAAAAAAAAAAGCTTCTATCCAAGCTTCATGCTGCATACAGAAATTTACTTTAAATGGC
>NW_006971022.1:0-4367 GCF_000164805.1 Carlito syrichta | reverse complement strand
TGGCCATGCCATCCAATAAGGCAGCCACGTGCCACACGTGGGTATGGAGCCACAGAAGCAAGGCTGGTCAGCATTAAAATGTGCCTGAGTATAAAATACACACTGGATTTTAAGGGCTAAGTGGACACAGGTCTCACGTCCTCCAGGGAAGTTCAAGGGGATGAACACTGAGGGAAGGATTTGAGGGCTCGTTGGTCATCTTTCTTTATTTTATTTCTTTTTATAGAGATGCTCGCTATGTTGCTCAGGCTGGTCTCAAATTCCTGGGCTCAAGTGATCCTCCTGCATTGGACTCCCAAAGTGCTGGATTTACAGGTATGAGCCACGGTGCCTCGCCACTGGTCATCTTTCAGTGAATATGAGGCCAGTGACAAGGGAGGCAGTGAGTGAGTAAACCATGGCTGCATCTATCACTTGGGTTCAGGGAAATAGAGAAGCAGAGTTAAGAGATATTTTGCCTCATTGTCTATTAAAGGGAAGACCTGCGATGTTTACAAACAGCCCTTTTATCCCCAGCAAGACACGAACACACTTGCCTCCCCAGTTCACATTCTCAACCTCACTAGGGAGCTGCTGAAAATATACACATTTTAAGTATGATGTTCGCTCATCTGGGAGCAAGCTCACACACCAACACAAACAGAAGAGAGGAGGCTGTGGAATAATGAGGTATTCTGCGATTTGTCAAGAAAGGCATTTAGACGTTCCATGTTTTGATCTTTGTTTTAAATTCTGTATGAAAAAGACTGGAAGAGCCAAGAGAATTTTAACTGGTTGAACTGGGAATAACATGGCATGAGCCCCACCAAGCCTCATTTGGATCCTGGGATTCCAAGGGCTTCTCAGCTGACTGTTGACTTCCCACTTGCCTCTGCTTGAACATAAATTCATTAGGAAATTTCTACACAGTAGTAAGGAATTTTATTACTAATGTCAAGCATGACCAAACTGCCAGGGAGCATTTTGGCTGTTTTTCCCTCCTGCTCCCCAGTTCCTAAGCAAATGAATTTTGAAAGGGTAACTGTTAATGGCTGTCTGCAACTTCTGAATGAGGAATTATGGCAAAAATGGGTCTCTCCTACATGCTAGGGACAGGACCAGGCTATAATTTTGGAAGGGTTATGAGTCACTATAAACATTCATAAAAATGGAAGTTTGCAAGTGCTTGCAGAAGGTTAAGTCATTGGGCAAACTGTTAAAAACATCCAATTCTTCATTTCATAAAAACTACACATTACTCAGGCTGTTGTGATTTCTCTAGTATTTTACAAAAATAGCAAGGAAATGAAAGAACTAACATCACCTGACACTGCAGGTGGGAAAGAAAATGTTTATTTCACATGTAAATTTCACAGCCTATAAGCTTTCCTTATTAAACTCCTCAGTTAAAGAAGCTTAACAATAGCAGGGTCCAATTTAACACTTGTTACATATAGAAGAAACTTACAGAGAAACTAATAAGCACTCGGCCCACACACATCTGCTTAGTCAAGCATTTGGTGGGTTAACCTTATGGTACTGAGAACTTGGAAACAACACAGACTTGCAGGAGGGGCAGGTATACGAGGCCGTTCTCTCTTTCATTGCATATATACCGGGGGTGCCAAAATATACACATTTTAAGTATGAAGTTCACTCAAAAGATGGTTTTAATCAAATGAATTCTAGCATCACCATGCAACACCCAGGACAAAGAAAATGGCAGAAGTACAGCCATTGCTACTGTAATTCAACTCAACTTTGAAAAGTAATAACATCTCCTTAAATGTGTATACATTTTTTTGGTACCCAAATGGCACCGTGTGTGTGTGTGTGTGTGTGTGTGTGTGTGTGTGTGTGTGTGTGTCCTCTCCATAGCACCAGCTAATACAAAAGGGCACTGACAATAACAATTTTAATACTTCATTTTCAAACCAATGGAAATAGTAAGCATCTTTATTTATCGATGGTTTCCTACAAAAGACCTCTGTCTTAAGGCAGTATAGAGTAGCCCACAGGCTCTGGCACAGGTTTTGAGTCCTGGTCCAAAATTATGAGCTGTGTGGTCCAACAGTCCTGTACCTCAGTTAAAATGAAGATAATAATAGTATTTAGGTAGCATGGTCTTGGAGGGTTCAAAGAGTTAATACACGAAAACTGCTGACCAGAGGAACTGGCCTCTAGTAAGTGTCCAGTAATGCCAGCCTCTATTTTAATCAGTTAATGCTTATCAGTGCCTCATCATAGCAAACTAAGATTCACCCTGGGGACCTCACAAACACAGTGTGCCACTAGGACCAAAAGCTCCACCTATAAAGAAGATTTTGCTTCCATTTCCTCCTCCCTACTAAAAATTCACAGCGGGGCACAGTGGCTCAGCTTTGGGAGGCCAAAGTGGGAGGATGACATGAGCTCAGGAGTTCAAGACCAGCATGAGCAACATAGTGAGACCTCGCCTCTACAAAATTTTTTAAAAATTAGCCAGGATTGGTGATGTGCACCTGTAGTCCCAGCTACCCTGGAGGCTGAGGCAGAAGAATTGCCTAAACTCAGGAGGTCGAGGCTATGGTGAGCCGTGACTGTGCCCCTTACTCCAGCCTGGGTGACAGAGTGAAGCTCCAACTCAAAACTAAAAAATTCACAGTGATCTTGGAGCCACTAATGTTGCCGCTCATGAAGGTGCTTACCTCACCTGCCTTGCAGGGATCATTTGCACACAGTGCCTGGGAGAGCAGACCACAGAAAGAGGAACAGTTTAAGGATGGCAGCCAGGGGAAGAAAGCCACTCTCGGGGGGGAGAAACTGAAGACTTTTCAGGATGAAAAGGTTTGTGTGTCTTTAAGTTGCAATGACTGCCTCCTGCCCAGATTAAAGTCTCCAAGGAAGGGCAAGCTTCCAGATAAAAGCCAAAAACCATCTTTCAGCCTGGATGGGCCATTGGGGAGAGGATACAAGATGAGAGAGGAGGTGTGAGTGTTAGTGTATGTGGGGGGGAGGGGAGGTTCCATATACATATATCAGGAACATAAATTCATGAGAAATTTCTAAATTGTTGTGAGGAATATAAACATATGTGTGTGTGTGCACGCACATATGTGTGGAGGTGCATTTATATATGTATATGTATATACAATATATAAAGAAAAAGAGGGACCACTCATAGCTCTCACTTATCCCTTTAGAATTTGCTGTCCCACCCTGCAGTGTGGGTCTCGGTGTCCACAGCAGGGGACTGGGGAACAAAAACCTGTGGATCCTGAACCAAAGCAAATGTACTTACATCAGGTCTGTATTTCAGACCTTTGTTGACATTCTTTCCGACAAACTTTCTCCTCATATTTTTTTTTCCTCTAAATGTAGAAAAAAAAAATAAATATGGGGGCAAAACAGGCAAAAAAAAAAAACCACAAAAAAACCACTGCATAAGCAGAACTGTGAAATCGGTTTTCCAAAATGCTGCTTAGAGCCTCAAATTTTAAATTCATCGCACTAACATCCAAGCATAAAACTCAAATGAGAGTGGGTTCAGCACTTGGGTCTCTGACCTCCTAACAAAGGGATGACTCCCACACGTCATTCCCTCTATGACTATGGCTCCCAAACATTGGATCAGCCCTGATCCCTCCTTTAAGGCCCAGCCACCTAACTCCAGCTGCATGTTTAATATTTCTACTTAGACATACACCAGCTTAAAAATCAATGACTCTCCCAGAAGATTCTGCTTACCTCTGGGAAGCCGAGGTAGAAGGATCACATGAGGCCAGGTGTTCGAGACCAGCCTGAGCAACATAGGGAGAGTCTGACTCTACAAAAAGAATAAATAAACTAGCTGGGCATGGTAGTGTGTGCCCAGAGTCCCAGTTACTCAGAAGGCTGAGGCAGGAGGATCCCTTGCGCCAATAAGGTCAAGGCTGCAATGAGTGATGATCGTGCCACTGTACCCTAGCTTGGGTGACAGAACAAGACCCTATCTCTAAAAAAAAAATAATAATAATCAATGATAACTCTTTAAAATCTAGTTATATCTTGCACTTACAGCACATCTCAACTCTCACGAGCCACATTTCAAGTGTTCAATAGCCACATGTGGTCAGTGACTAACCATATTAGACAGTGAGGCTCTCTAAACAGTGCTTGTTTCAAATGCAGGCCAGGGCAATCACCTCTTCCAAGGACTCTCCTTCTCTTCAGAGGTCCATCTCCAGCTCTCCCCATTCTCACTCCCCATGGTCCACATTACAGCTGGATTCATCTACCTGACATGATCTGACTTACCTGCTCAAAGCAGGGGCCCATCCAAAGCAGGAATCCTATTTGTATTCTCAACATGGGCCATAAACCATGCATTTGGTAAATGTTTGTTAAATAGTCAATCAACCATTGACTCC
>NW_006971021.1:0-5617 GCF_000164805.1 Carlito syrichta | reverse complement strand
ATCATGGTTGGTTCCATGTTTTTTCTATTGTGAACAATGCTGCAATATATATGTGTGTGTTTGAGTATCTTTTTCAAAGAGTGATTTGAGTTCATCCGGACATATTACCAGTAGGGGAGTTGCTGGGTCATATGGAAGATGATTTTTAGTTCTTTTAGGAATCACCAAACTGTTTTTCACAGAGGTGGTATTAGTTTACACTCCCACCAATGATGTAGAAGTGTTCCCTTTTTGCTGCATCCTCTCCAGCATCTGTTGTTTTCTGAGTTATTGATGATGGCCATCCTGACTGAAGTTGGGTGGTATTTCAGTGTGGATTTAATTTACATTTCTTGGATGACTAGTGAGGCTGAGCATTTTTCCATGTATCTGTTTTCTGCTGGAAAGTCTTCTTTTGAGAAGTGTCTATTCATATCTTTTGCCCACTTTGTAATGGGGTTGTTTGTTTTTTTCTTTTCATATGCAAACCTTTTATAGAACCAAGCAGATTCAACTCATTATATGTATGTTCTCGAGATTAATAATAATAGTCCACAAGTGAGAAGACTTGACAGTGCCTTTTGTCCTACAGAGTTTGTCCTAAATCCAGCAGGTCATCAGGGAGTCATCTGTGTTTGCTAATTGACTTCATTCAAAGGAAAAGTAAGCACACTTTTTTGAGAGAAAATAGTTTTTCTATTTGGAGCCTGCTAAAGTAAGGTCTCTACCTCCCATAAAAACTGCAATATGCCAGACTCGGTGGCTCAGCCTGTAATCCTGTGCCTTTGGGAGGCTGAGGTGAGTGGATTGCCTGAGCCCGCGGGTTTGAGACCCACCTGGGCAGCAAGACCTCATCTCTACAATAAATAAAAAAATCAGCCGGGTGTGGTAACGCATGCCTGTAATTCCGGCTACTTGGAAGGCTGAGGCAGAAGGATCACTGGAGCCCAGCAGGTTGAGGCTGCGGTAGCCAGGAGTGGCCACTGCACTCCAGTCTGGGTGACAGATTGAGACTCCAACTCAAAAAAACAAACAAACAAACAAACAAAAAAACCTGGCAATATAGGACAATACCTTCTTTGATATTGACCTTTCTTATACATGGTATCCAGGTCCTGGAAAAAGACATTCCTGAGTCCAAAAGACTGAAACAGGATCATTTAACTCTTTAAAATATTTACATATGTTTCAAAAAGACTGGGAAATAAACTAGAGCAAAGTTTTGTAATTTAAATCTTTTGATAATAGGGAGAAATAAGTGAAATCTCTGCTCTTATTTTGAAGTGGGATCATTCAGACTCCTACATCTAATTTGCATTTGCTCTTACCCCAGTTAGGTCTAAAGCCTGGTGTTAAACTCCTAGATGTGTGAATTCTGATAGTTGCTCAACTCCAGTACTTTGAGAGGTGGCCTTGGGACACACCGTGTGTGCATGAAAGAGAGTTCATAGAGAAGTAAAAGGTAAAAGGGGAAAGTATGATCAAATACACATGAGTGGGGACAGGGTAGAACTTGTGGTATGAACTGGTTGGTGCTACATAAACTGGCCCAGGCAAGCTATGCTCTGTCTCATTCCTGTATTTATGTGGGAAAATGAGATTATAATTGAGTGGTCTAGAATCTTAGGCTGGTGAAAAGAACAGGTTGCTGCTGTAGATTCGGGGTCTAGGAGAGAGAATAAGGCAGAAATTCTTGAATCTCCTGTGAGTTTTGGTGGGAATTCCAGAAGCATTCCAGGAGTGCTATGGTTGGGATTTCTGAGAGTAGAGGCTTTCCCTGAAAGTGTTGTGGCCTCATAACTGCTACTCTGCAGGTGCTTGAGTGGGTGGGGATCATATGGCTCCAGGAGAGTGAAGGAAGGGGGTTTGACCTCAGAGTTCTTTTTTTCTGTGTCATCAGTTCCTGCTGATTGCACGAGGTAGGAGATGTCGAATCTCAGGCAACCTGCCGTGTGATGGACTGTCTGCATGAGAACAGAGACTTTCTTCCCCAAGAGATCCACAGTCTCCCTCCAGGTTCTCACTGTTTCCTCTGTTTCACTAATGTAGCTCACCAGAGGCACTTGGTCTAAGTGTCAGAAACCTGGGCACAATAAACAACTCTCCATTCTTTAGGTATCACTCAGGGCATATCATCAGGAATTCCTAAAGTATGAGCATAAGGGGTGTGTTCATCTCAGTGTTGTTAAAAAAATGAAAGAACATCAGCTAGGCACTAAGGCTCTCACTTGTAATCTCAGTACACTGGTCTGCCTAGATTGGAGGATTGCTTGAGGCCAGGAGTTTGAGACCAGCCTGGGTAATGTGCAGAGAACCTGTCTCTGCAGAAGAATAAGGAAGAGCAGATGCAGGATGAAGAGGAAGATGAATTGGATGAAGAGGGGAGAGAGGAGAGAGAGAAGGAGAAAAGAGGGAAAGAGGGAGAAAGGAGGAGGAAAAGAAGAAGTAGAGGGGAAGAGAAGGAGAGCAGAGAACAGGAGAAGAAGGAGGAGAAGAATGAGAAGAAGTATAAGGAGGAGGAAGCGGAGGAGGAGGAAGGAGAGGATTAGTAGGAGGCTGATGAGGAGAAGAATAATGAAGAGGAGAAGGGAAAGAATGAGAAGATGATGAAGAAGAGTAGGGGAAGGAAGAGAGGAAAGAGGAGGGGATGGGGAGGAGGAGCAATGAACAAATGTGCAACAGTGGCTCAATAAAGCATGATGAGATGGAGGGGCGCCTTTAACAAGGATATCATGATGCTTATTTGGCGTGTCATCTAATAATAAATAAAACCAACACTGTAGGACAGCAGCCAAAAGAAAAGGCACTTTAACTGGGGTTTTAGAAATTGCACTTTTGAAGATACAAATCTAGCAAGCAGCAAAATGGTGTCTGCCCAAGCAAGTTTGAATGGGGATTTTTAAAGTTTAGGGTTTGTCTACACACTGAAACAGTCCATGACTGATGATGGCTGACAACTTAGAATGTCCCTGGTGATGATTTGCATAATTTGGCACCATTGTCTCCTCAGGATTTATAAACAGGCTGAATGTCATCAGTCTCATCTAAATACAGTCACTTCTTCGGGATTTTTAGAGTTTGGCTCAATTCTAGAGTTCAAGTTCCACCTGGGTGTGCACATATATTACAGTCTACTTCTGGACTTCCTCTATCCATACACTTTTGCTGCACTGTTTCAATGACTCAAGCTTCATAATTGAGTTGCCTTTAACACTAATTATGACAGAAAACATGGTCCCCATGTATGAGGTTTTCAAGGGCAAGGTGGATATCCTGGGTCCTAGAGCTGGGAATGTTTTTTTCATATGCCAGTCCTATCAATCCTTTACCCTTAGAGGTAGGCACCCCATTTTGAAGAAACAGAAACTGAGGTGAAGTCAGTAAGGGAAGGTGAGTCCTCAACTGTGAAAACTCTGAATTTCACATAGTTCAGAAATGTCCAGACAGGAATGCTCAGTTGTGAATGAGAAAGCTGGCTCAGAGCATGGATAGAGTTAGAAATTGATTTCTATGGGGAAGACAAAGCTGATCATGAGATGTCATTCAACTTCACTTAAACATCACTAGCTCTCAGCATGAGTGAACGTGTCTGCAGGGCCAGGCTCGGTCCTGGTGAAAGAAGCAGCTCTTACTGCCTCAAAGAACTCATGGTGGACTGAGACACAGGCATAAATGGGGCCATGCAGTCATCGAGGGTGCCATTGGCTGTGGGCATCCAGAGTAGGTGCCTCATGGTCTTAGCCTGGGTTCCCTCTTCAACCTCTGAAATCAAGGTCTGGGCCAAGAACTTGGCAGCAGGTGGATTATTTGGGGAAGTGAATCCAGGGAGGAGAGCAAGGGATCGGGAGAATGTAGGGGGAGATAGAAAAGCTGGATCAAGGGTGATGCAGATGCTCTTAGTTAGCGTAATTGAGGCTTATCCACAGGGATCTATAGGGAGTTCTCTAGAAAGGGTACAAATTTGTGTGTCTTTCTCCTAGAGACAAGGGAGAACAGGTTCATGTCTGCCACTCTTTGAGGGTTGTCACATGGGAGCAGGGCAAGAGTCAGGGAATGTGTAAAAGAGACTGGGTGGCCTGTTTGCCTGAGCCATGGCTGGATTCCAAGGTGAGGTGAGAAGATCTGAGACAGGGAGACAAGAGGCTGCAGCTCTCCCTAGCCTGGTGCCTGCTTGTGGAACAAGGTGACCAACCAGCTGACCTGTGTGACGATGTAGTAAAGACCAGGCAGTGGGGAAGGTTGCTTGGTGTTCTATCCCCATTTTGGAGGCTCCCTGGCTAACCTGTCAGGGCAGCCATTTATCCTGAGGACTCCTCTTCAGTGACAGACTCAGAGGCTCCACCCAGCAACTCAGTCGCCATGGGGCCTGAGTTTCCAAGGGTGAAGGGCACCTGTGGAGCTGGGACCCAGGGAGGTCACAAACTTGGAGCTCAAAGACACATCCCAGTCCCTGGTGCCCAGGACTTCCAACCTTTTCTGTCCCCTCCACTGATGAAGGCTTTGTCTTTTGTTCTATATTCCCTCTTTCTCTGCTTCTCCCTGCCTTTCTCTCTCTTCCTTTTCATACCCACTCCCTCACGTCCTCCCTCTTTTGCCTCTTTCTTTGATCTGGTTTTTCATTTTTTTCTTTATTGCTCCATGATCCTGTGATCCTATTTCTCTATTTCCCTGGGATGCTCTTGGAAATCTTCTTCCTGTCTCTCAGACCTCTCCTTTTCTCTTGTTCCATCTGCCTTCATTCCTCTCCTTTCCTCTCAGTCTCTCCTTTTCTCTGCATTTCTCTCTGCATCTCTGTATCTCTGTTCAAGTCTCAGGATGCCTCTGTCTCCCTGGCTCATTTATCTCTCATTGTAGGTCCCTGTATCCTTGTCTTTCTGTGTCTTACATCTTTTCTCCTCTCTCCCACTGCTCAAATCAGTCTCTCTCCATCCATCTCTCTTAGTTGTTGAATCACTGAGGTTCCTTCTGCCTTTATTTTTTACTTTCTTCCTCCCATACATCTGTTGTTTTCCTCCTTTGTCTAATTCTCCACTGCTCAAATTTCAGTATTCTTTCTCTCTTTATCAGTCCTCCCTCTCTCTTTCCCTCTCACTCTTCGTTTCCTACTCCTTTCCTTCTCTCTAATATAAACTCTCTGTCTGTGGCTTCTTCTTACCCACCCCACCTCCAGGACCTTTGTCCCCCTCCTATTCTATGAAGGGAGACTCTGTCCTCTTACCACTGACCTCTGACCAGCCTACATTAAATAAATTACAAGAAGACTATCAAACTCACAGGATTCAGTGAGACATCGCTGCCACCAGCAAAGCTACCCCCAGAGTTGACCTGGATTTGCTGATACTGGGGAGGCAGCTTGTTTGGAAGGGGAAGGGTCCTGACACAGTCTGAGACTCAGTGGGGCCTCTTCAGTGGCTTCAAAGCCACTAATGTTCTGTCATCTATTCCCCATTAAAAGAAATTGGTTATCTCACGGGGATGGACACCCACTTATCTGATCTCAAGGCACCTCTGTGATTGGCAGCCACCAGGAACAGCATGAATATTTCTAGAAGTGACTAGATAAACCTCCACTCATGTCTTGATACAGGAAGTTGCCACCACCCAGGAGACCCTTACAGGCACCTCCAAGTCAATATTA
>NW_006971020.1:0-537 GCF_000164805.1 Carlito syrichta | reverse complement strand
GAAAGAAAATTATTTCCCTTCCATTTTCAAAAATTTCCAGAAAATAAATTTGCCAGGAAATCCATTTATAGCATGGAGGCAACTCTCAAAGTGATTCAGAAATTCCAAAAACATCTTTTTCTTCCACCGCTATGATGTTCGGGGGAGACACCAGGGTGATTCGTATAGTGACTGAGGTCAGTATCCTGTACTTGGCTCCCATTCTTTCTAAACCTGACTCCAATTCCTTTATCTTAGGAACTAAGAAAATTTCATTCCTGTCGAGACTTTGGGTTCCTATCTATTAAATAAGAAGTAGAAAGGCATTACAGTACTCTTCAAGAATTCCAATTCTATCTCTTACTAGCTGTATGAAATTGGATCGTTTCTTTAATCTCTCTGAGTCTCAATTTTCCAGCCTTTAAAATAGTGATGAAAGTGTTTCTGGCCGGGCTCAGTGGCGCAGCCTCTAATTCCAGCACTTTCTGAGGCCGAGGCGAGTGGATTGCCTGAGCCCATGGGTTCGAGACCAGCCTGGGCAATTTGGCAAGACCTCAT
>NW_006971019.1:0-748 GCF_000164805.1 Carlito syrichta | reverse complement strand
GACCAGTTGGCAGGCGAGTGAGTCGAATAGTTAGCTGACCTGATGGAAAGCGAGCAAGCCCACTAGTTATCTGATCAGCTGGTTGAGTGGCTAGCCGATTAGTGAGCTAAGTAATTAGCTGATTTGCTAGCTGATATAACTAGCTAGCTGACTAGCCAGCTGGCTATCTAGCTGACATAACTAGCTAGCAAACAAGTTATCTAGCTACCCAGCTAGTTGACTTAACTAGCTAGCTAACTGGCTAGTTAACTGGTTAGCTAACTTAACTATCTAGTTGACAATCTAGCTGAGTAGCTAGTTGACTGAACTGGTTAGCTGAGTAGCGACCTGAGTAGTTAGCTGACTTACTAGCTAGCTGAATATTTAGCTAAGTGGCTAACTTACTTAACTAGCTAACTGGCTCGCTAGCTGACTTTACTAGTTGACTAGCTAGTTGGGGGGCTAGCTGGCGGGCTAGCTGGCTAGCCAGCTGACATAATTAGCTAGCTGCCTGGTAGGTTAGATGGCTAGCCTACTGGCTTACCTAGCTAGCTTCCTGGTTGGGTAACTGGTTAAACATGTGGCTATCTAGCTACTGGGCTGACCAGTAGGCTAGCCAGCTGGCTTAAATAGTCAGGCAGTTGTCTGGACAGTCGGATAGTCAGCTGGCTTAACCAGTCAGCCCCCTGCTCACCAGCCGGTTAGCCATTTAGCTGAAATAGCTGGCAACCTACCTGACTAGCCTGCTAACCAGCAGGCTTAACTTGTT
>NW_006971018.1:0-4021 GCF_000164805.1 Carlito syrichta | reverse complement strand
TCTGCTCCCTGGGCTTGTTACTTTGTTATTAATTTCAAGGATGGAGGTTTTTATTTCTATTATTTCAGATTAGACTTTTTTTTTAAAGTTGGAAAACTCTGCTTTTACTTCCTGTATAATTTCATTGAGTTTCATTTCTTGTTTCTCTTGGTTCCTATTCATTTTTGCCATTCAATCTCTGATTTCTGTAGCTGTCATCTGGGGCATGTCATTCTGAGGAAGTTTCCATTGGTTATGCTCTGATGGCTGTTTTATTCAGGTTCTGTCTCTTTAGAACTCTGGAAATTGACTGAGTTTTTTCATTGATTTTTATTCATTTGTGACAGGCTTCTTTTCCTTTTCTATAATTCTGTCACTCAGTGAGAGAAGAGTAGAATTCACTTCTGTTTCTTGATCCACTCTGTCACAGGTTTCTCTCCTTCTGCTAAACAAGTCAGACTAGTTTTCAGCCCCTGCTGTGTGTGATTGATGGCTTGTGCCCAGCTACGAGAGGGTGAACCCACTCAGAGCATCTTATAATCGCTTACCTCACTCCATCACTGGGTGGAACTTCAGTTCTTGTACTTGCCTGGCACACAGTGAAGGATAGGGTGCCCAGATACCCATGCCTGTTGTTGCTTTCTAGTCTCTGTATATTCAAAGAGAACTTTTCTGGGTGCAGGGTGTTTCATTCATTCAAAAGTGTTCAGGGCGGCTACTGGTTGTTGGGTCACTACTCTCTGCTTTGCTCAGCAAGAGAAGCACCAGTCTATGTCTCTCCTAGCTACCAGCAGTGGGTGTGCCAGTCAGATTCCCTCTGTAGGTGGGTTTTCCTGCCTGGGAGATAGCCACCACAGTAGTTGCCAGTGTGCAGGTTTTGGTCCCTATTCTTTTTGGACTCTCGTTGCCTACCACCATGCACTGACCAGGACTCTTCTTGTTCAGGACCAATATCTTGAGCCTGGGTAGGAGTAAGTGAAATGACTTAAAGCATCTTTGAATCACTCACCCCTCTTATTTCCCAATCAGAGCTTCAATTTCTGCCCAAACCTGGTACAAGGCAGGAGATGGGGCACCCTGGATTCCATGTCTACCATTGCTTTCTGGTCTCCATGTGCTCAAAAAGACCTCCACTGGGTGCAGGGTGTTTTGTCCAAACAAAAGTGTTCAGGCATTTCTGTCTATAGGTACCTATACCTTTCTATAGGTGCCTATAGAAACCAAGAAGAAACTTAGCTTATTCTTAGTCTTTTTGCTTCAGCATAACTATTAGAATGCATTCAGACATTCTACTGCAGAACAAGCAGCAGCCTATTCCATCCTCCCTAGACACATGTCCATCAGATGTAAGACCAGAACAGCCCAACCTTTCAATTCATGGTTTAACATAATAATCTCTAGTAAACTTTTAGGTTCCTTGTTAAGGCTGAAGATCAAAGATCATCCTTTGGCTAGCCAAAGTCATAAAAGTGATAATATGACCACCTTTGGTCAAGAAATTTGTGAGTTGCGAATGTCTGAGTTTGTGAATTGCAAATGTCTAACAAGTCTCTTTCAGGGAAACCCCCCCACCCAGGGTTAACCTAATCAGCCTTTTGTGACCTATGTGACACGAATAACCCCACCATGGCAGCAATCATGTGACTAACCCACCCATCTTCCTGTTGTCCATCACCTGACATCAGTACCAGCACTTGCCTGCCCTTTCATGATGATGTGGAGCAGACCACCACCCAATCACCTTAATGATCTTGCCCCATCAAGGAGGATGGTTAAAAGGACTCAACCACAAGCAACTAGCAGTCACTGCCTTGCTAGACTCTGGTGTGGCCATGTGCTCTTTGAGTTATGACTGTCGAGCCATGCTTCCTGGCTTTGGCCCCCTCCCCCACTCTGGGAAGGTGAATCCTCTCTCTCCCTTCTCTTTCTCTAATTTACTTTTTAAAAAACTTTTCTTTCTTAACATCTTTGTGTGTTGCAATTCTTTGCAATCACTCAGATCTCTGGGTTACCAGTGCCATGCCTCCCCTCCCTGCCCCTCATCTCTCCATCCAGTCACCCTCACCCTATCTGTACCCTAACATCTATCAGTGCCTGAGTCCCTACTCTGTCTTGCTAGATGAGACAGGCATCATGGTGCTCCATGGCAGGCATCTTGTCCATCCCTCAGTTTTGTAGGTCAGAAGTCTGATGTGGGTTTTACCAGGCTACAATCAAGGCATTAGTAGGACTGAGTTCATTTCTGGAAGCTGTAAGGGAGGATCCTTTTCCTTACTTGTACAGATTGTTGGTGGAATTCAGTTTCTTTTGATTGTAGAACTAAGATCTCTTAAGAGTTTTCTTTTTTAATTTTTTTGTACTTGCTGAAGTTATCTGTTAACATGTCATTAGATTTAACCCATTAAGAGACAATGAATCCTAGCCCCAGACATTGTCCCTTTTCCTCAACCATTCATCTGGCACCTAATTAAAATTGCTTGCCTCCTAGGTTTTTCACTTTTAAATGTGTAAGAGTTAGTATTTTAGTTAATTATATAATTAAAGCTATCAGATGTAAGGGAATCAATGTTACATGCAAAATGTATACAGAAAATACGTGTTTCAGTAAAAAGGTTATAAGAAGGCATGGGAAGATGGTTTTGTTGAAAGAAAAGTAGCTGTCTCTAATTTTGCCCCTTGCATGCAGATGTCCTTTCTAAAGGGACACTGTAAATCTAGCACACAACGTGGATGTCCCCTCTTGGGAAAATAAAGAGATTGCTGGTAATTATACAGGACATTATGCAAGTGCAATTTTTTTAAACAAAAACATATGCTTTCTTGAAGTTTTCCATTCAAAAGCAACAAAAAAGCTATGTTCCATTTGAAATTTGTCAGACTTCTGATCAAATCAGTTCAGAAGTAGTTTTCAGGAATCACAAGTGCATTCTTCCACATCATCTTCAAACAACAGACTGGATAATAAATTTCATATTATAAACGAGAGAGGAAGAAAATGAGACTGCATTGTCTACATGAATAGAAAAACATCAGGTGAAAGACATCAAAGAAATTACTATTACACAACATGTATCCATGAACCTGCAATGCATGTTGGTGTTTCCCATATTACCACATGTTGGAAAAATCAAAAGAGGCCAGGCTTGGTGGCTCAGCCTGTAATTCCAGCACTTTGGGAAGCTGAGGTGAGTGGATTGCCTGAGCCCATGGGCTTGTGACCAGCCCGGGCAACTTGGTGAGACCTTGTCTCTACAGCAAATCAAAAAATTAGTCAGGCATGGTAGTGCACGCCTGTTGTTTTGGCCACTTGGAAGGCTGAGACAGAAGGCTCGCTGGAGCCCAGCAGGTCAACACTGGGGTGGCCATGAGTGCACCACTACACTCCAGCTTAGGTGACAGAGTGAGACTCCAACTCAAAAAAAAGGAAAAGAAAAATTATAAGATACAAAATTTTGATTTGTCATATAAGTTCCTCAATGTCCAAAATTCCATTATATGCCAAATGTCATTACAATAAAATAACTGGTTCCAACACTAAACTATTTGATAGGAAGTGCTTCACTTTTCACTATTTAGTTAAATAATGTGGTTGAGTTGCTGGTAGGTGATCTGCAGATGTCTCCAAGTGCCAAGGTTTAAAGGTTTTAAATATATATACATTTGGGGAGTTCCGGTAAGATGGCAATGGCATAGGTGGACTTCTGAGATTCTCCAAACGTGAGTTCCCAAAAAAACTCTTACTTTTCTTCCCCCATCCCCCTGCCCACTGCCAGTCACACTGGTCTGAGGCCCAGGGACCTTCGGTCCCATGCAGGGCTGGTTATTGTGGTCCCTGGACGCTGCTGTTCCACCATATGTGACTCCCGCCTGCGTGGGAGTCTCGGGTCTTGGCTTCCTCCCTGGCTACGTCGTCTCTTGCCCAGCACCAAGTTGCCGGTCACTCTGGGAGGCTCTGGGCGCCTGCCCCTCAGAGACACCTATCCCATTCCTGGCTGAAGTACCCTATGAGGGGCCCAGGGCCACTCTTGCCACTCACCGCCTG
>NW_006971017.1:0-563 GCF_000164805.1 Carlito syrichta | reverse complement strand
TCTGAGAAGGTCAAGAGCCAGATTCCTTGTTCCGGAGACCCCAAGCTCCTGATCCCATATCCAATGGCACCCACACACACCACGCAGAATGGCGCTGTGCCCGGCACTGATTCTTCTGAGGCACCATGTGAAAAGAGCAGGGGGTCCCGGCGAAGGAGCTGGGAAATGAGGGGGAGGCTGGGGAGACCCCAGGCAGCAGCTAGTTACTATGGGTGCCTCCACAGGAGCCAACCTCCTGAGCTTGGGCCTCTCCGTCTTTCCTGATCCGGCATCCACCACCCCAAGGGGCACAATACAGGGAGGCACGAGGTGGGGCATGGGCAGGAGAAGGTACCCTATCTGACTGGGACAGGACCTGGCCCATCACCCTCTTTGCGCCCCCAGATGTGGACGAGTGCAGCTCCGGGCAGCATCAGTGCCACAACTCCATCGTCTGCATCAACACCGTGAGCTCCTACACATACCACTGTGGCCCAGGTTGGAAGCCCAAACCTGGGATCCGCAATAACCAGAAGACAACTCTCTGTGAAGGGACCTGGTCTGACCTGACCCTAGAACCATCC
>NW_006971016.1:0-5735 GCF_000164805.1 Carlito syrichta | reverse complement strand
TTTCAAAAAATTGCTAAAATTATATCCTTAAAATAAATATTATAAAAAATCTACTTTGAGATTTAGTCAAAAAATTAATTTATCTGTTTTACTCAGTTTATATTTAGGCAAGAAAAAATTCTGAACATTTTCCTACAAAGTTAAACTTAAATAAAAACAGTAAAGCAGCAATTAAAATTTGGTGTCTTCCTGTTGATGTAGAATAGAAAAATCAAAACACTTACACAAAACAAAATTACAGTGCCTTATTAATTTCCCCTTTTGAAGTTATTTACAATTAACAGAAATAAAGGTACTTTCTGCAATCCTATAATTTTGTATTCTATAAATATTATCTATGCTTATACTTTTAGATATTGTATAATTGGGCATAATGTCACATAAAGACTAGTATATCTAGAAACTGAAATAACTGATTTACCAGAGTGTATTTATGATTAATTGGCTGATGTCTTCTCCCTTTTTTCCCATACCAGAGATGAGACATTTCCTTTCCAGGGCAAATTAAGTTACATCAAATCATGTAAGGACTGTTTTCAAAAGCATTCTTCCTCTGTCAAAGATAAATTTCTAGCAGCAGAGCCCTACAACAGTGACAAAACAGTTTGCTAGAGACAAAGATTTGACTGACAAGACAGAAAGCTAATCACTAAGTATCCACTGCTAAGACAGTCCTGAGTGGAGACCGTAAAGGTGGGGAGGGAAAAGAGAATTTCCCATGCTTAAGTTTGGTTGCACTGTGCCCAAATGTGCAAAGAAAGCCTCAAAAGTTTAAAGACACAGAGCCTATATTTCCAAACACCAGTACACTAACAAATATACTAAAATCACTTTTATACTAAAAGTGCTTTTAGTATATTTGTTACTAAAATATACAAAAATTTACTAAAACAGTACTACTAAAAGGAATAAGTACCATTTCAAGTCCCTCCAAAAATATGCAAATAATTTTTAACATTTTGTTTGCTCATAGTCATAAAATTCTTTATTTACAGCTAAGAATTCTATAAATTTTTATCTTTTATGTGAATTTTTAAAGCAAAAAGACATACTTTGAGGACCCTCAGAACTTCAAATTTAATAGAATGACTATATAAATAAATCCTACACAAATAGTCAAAGCAACCTCAAAAATATCTTTGCTTTTTACACAATCTGTTTTTAAACTGCATTTTTGAGCATCTAATTTCTTGAAAAGGTACTTACATTCACTATGCTTACATATACTTCACCAATCAATGGTATACCAAATATAACCAAAGTGGTGATTTTTTAAAAGATTAAAATAAATCACAAATATACATAAACTACATATATATAACCTAAAATAATCTAGAACTCAATTTTAATTAGAATATCAATATCATGATGACACATTTGAAAATTTCTTTCATTTTAACATAAA
Organism: Carlito syrichta; assembly: GCF_000164805.1. Lineage (NCBI taxonomy): Eukaryota > Metazoa > Chordata > Mammalia > Primates > Tarsiidae > Carlito > Carlito syrichta. The sequence continues at coordinate 4,330 of NW_006971016.1, read as the reverse complement.
CCCGCTCCTTCCACTTTGTTGTGAGTGCACACAGTGCCACCTCTTCACACAAACATCATTGTTCTAACTCACAAAATTGCACCCCACCACTACTCCCATATTTTCACCATTCTAGTATGTGCGTGCATCGAGTATACAGCACACCCTACAGTGAACACCCTGTCTCTGCCACATACCAACCGTATCCCCTATGCATACCATTAAGCTCTATCACCTCTACCCTTAACTCTCTCTCCCACAGTCCCTCACAGGCATTACCACCATCACCACCATCCTGGCCTTAGGGTTCCCCTATACACAAAACACACTGTAGGCACACTCCATCCCCTCATCACATACTCCTTCTACACAACCATAAACCAAAATTATACAATTTGGTGCTGGTGTTGTGCGAATGCCATCTTGAAAGCCTGTCATAATTTCCAGCCAGATATTTAAAAATGAAAAATGTAAGTTCTAAAATTAGGTTTAAATGAGATATTCAAGGCAAAACAAAAAAACAAGCATAGCACAGCTTAGTCTGCTGGTTACCTCAGTATCCGGACTGCACCTCCTTCCTAAAACATCCCTGATTTTACTCAGGTGTCCTTTCAGCCATGTGTTTTTGAGGAGGTTGGCTCCTATCCTTGGACAGATGGGTCCCTATAGAATTAAGCCAGTGGACCTCAAGTTTTAGTCTGCATTAGCATCACCTGGAGTGTTTGTTAAAACACAGCCTCCAAAACCGATTTCCAATTAAACAGATTGAAAAAGGGTCTGAGAATTTGCACTTCTAACAAATTTCCAGATGCTGCTGTTTCTGATGATCTGGAAATCACGCTTCAAGAAACAACAGGTTTGAGCTACTTTGAATGTGGTTTTCTATTTATTGAAGCCATCCTAATTTATAAACATAGTAGCTGGTGAATAAAAAATGAGCTCAGTACGTCTCCTTTTTGCCCTTTCTTTTTATGTAGTATTTAGAAAACGTTGCTAAGTTATTTAAGTTTGCCTAGACACCCCAGAGTTTGAAGCAGACATCAATTTGTAGTTTAAAGTGAAAGGATATAAAATGAAGTGCTTTTAAAAACACTTAAAAACCAAGATACCACCTAACTCCAGTCAGGATGGCCATCATCAATAACACAAAAACAACAGACGCTTGAGAGGATGCAGAGAAAAGGGAAAACTTTTACACTGTTGGTGGGACTGTACATTAGTACAACCTCTGTGGAAAACAGTTTGGTGATTACTAAAAGATCTAAAAATAAACCTTCCATATGACCCCACAATCCCCCTTCTGGGAATATGCCCAGAGGAACTCAAATCACTCTATAAAAAGATGCCTGCACATGTATGTTTATTGCAACATTGTTCACAATAGCAAAAACATGGAACCAACTGTGCGCCCATCGAAAGAGGACTGGATTTTTTTAAAAAGTGGTACATATATACAAGGGAATGGTACACTGCCATAAAGAACAACAAAATTATGAAATTCGCAGCAACTTGAATGGACTTAGAGTCTACAATACTGAGTGATCTATCACAGAAACAAAGAACTGAGTACCACGTGTTCTTACTCACAAGCAGATCTTGAACAACTACTATAATACTATAAGAAAGGGACTGGCAATAGTGGGAAACTGCTGGGAGGGGGAGCATACCTCAACAAGGGTACCTGCATAATGACCATTTGCATACCTAATCCTGAATTGTACTCCACATTAAAAAAAGAAAACAGTTTACAGATTGAACATAATATGTTCTCATAATTCCAAAATTCAATTTAATAGTCATTTTCCTTTACGTTATTAGGATTTAAATTATTACATTACCTTATATCGGTTCCTATTTGAGTTGGGAGTAGTCTGCTAGAAGCTATAATATACAATCTACCCTACTCAATATTAAAGGTAATATTTAAAAAGTAATTTTTATATTTAAAATCATAAACTAGTCCATCATCTATACATTCTATTTCTTCTCACAATTTATATTAGATAACATTTTGAAATCTTAATGGAAATGCTATAGCTATAACTTCTGGCTAGCAATTCAGGGAGAACAATGTAAATAAAGAAAGCAAAGCACTAGTTCAAAATTCTCCTGAGGTAGATATTTAGTATAACATAATCAATAGTCAAAAGTAGTCAAAAGACATCATTTTAGGCATAAATCCTGGGTGCCAAATGTTAATAAAAGAAAATATAATAATAGGCTAAAATTTTCATTTATAATTATGCAAGTAAAACAGAAATGCTGTCATATGTCACTTAATGATGGAGATATGTTCTGAGAAATGTGTCTGGGCAATTTCATCATTGTGCTAACATCATAGAGTGTACTTACACAGACGTAAATGGTATAGACTACCACACACCTAGGCTATATGGTATAGCCTATTGCTCCTAGGCTATAAACTTGTATAGCCTATTACTGTACTGAATACTGTAGGCAACTGTAACACAATGATAAGTATTTGTATATCTAAATGTATTTAAAAATAGAAAGGATTATGCGTTGTACTATGATGTTACAAAGTCACCAAGAGATAAGAATTTTTCAGGTCCGTTATAATCTTGGGGGGTCTCCACAATGTTATTATGCAGGACATGACAGTATTACATAAATGGTGTGTATTGACTTATAAATGCTAATTAAGTTTTTAATCCTGATTCCTAGCTTTTTTTGGATTGATTAAATTTCTTCTGGAATTTTGATTTGTAATATTATTTGATTATTTGACCAATATTAAAGAAATACTCTTTTAAAAACTGTCTTTATCTGAGAAATACATCATTTTAGGCATAAATCAATTCTATGCGGATTTTGCTGTCTAGGCTGAGAAGAGATCAGGAAGGTTTTGTTTGTTTTATACATTGACCCAATTTTAATTTTGTATTACTTTTATGTTAATAATAATAAAATGCATGTTTTAATAAACTAAATACCAGAATACTCATTACCTTTCAGCTTAGTTAATAAGATATTAACCAAGCAACAGGAGCCCCCTGATATGGTCGTTCTTAGAAGTGGCAGCAATAACCACTGCTGCAGAAGTCTTCAGGGAATCCTAATGAATGATCCTGGCAATAACTCTACTTAACCAAACCTATGAAAACAGAACTGACTCCGTAAGACAACCAACATAGTAGTGAAAAACCAAATCCACCAACGACATAATATGATAAACATTACGGACTAAAATGCTAAGATTAGGTTAAATATTTTAAATGTATTTAATTAAAATGGAGAACACTAGAAATTAAAGTAAAAAATGGAAAGATGTAGAGTTAAAAGAAACTAAGTCAAAAGATAGATTCTAAAATATTATGAATAGTGCTATAAGGGTTTGGGTAATAGGCAGTCAAATATTTACATTTATACTTAAATGAATAACCCAGGTTTTGATTAGTTTATTGAGAAAACATGAGCAATACCATGCCCCTAAAAAAGATCAAGTTGTTAGAAATAAACAAAATGTTCTTTTATCACTACTTTGGCAAGGGTGAGAAACAAGAAGTAAACCACAGCAATTTTTTTAGAATACTAAAGATTTATGCAAAACATTGTAAAAGACTATTGATGTATAATCTTAGTAAACTTATTTTTAAAATTTAGTTAAAAAACATAAGCCTGGGAGGCTAAATCAACTCAAGCTGATTTAATGAATCCAGTTTCTTAGTTGTTTTTATCATCCTTGAGCATTGGATGCTTTAATTAACACATTTGAAATATGAGAGATACTGAGTGACATGTGCTATAAAGTTAAATCTAGAGATGAAAAGTTTTGGAAAACTTTTTCTGTCAGCTCTTATTGCCAAAAGATGTAAAAAAGTCAACACAAAGGAAGTGGAACAACAAGCAATTTTGTCTTAAAAAGCTCCCCCTTTGAGATCTTTTGTCTTAAAAAGCTCCCCCTTTGAGATCTTTGAGCAGCAAGACAGAAACACCCAACACATGTGGCACTTTGGAACATAAGAATTTCAGAAAATTCTAGTACAAAACTTCTTGAAGTTGGTACTTGGAGTGGATGTACGGTGATGTGCCATAGTACCTGATGACAGGATAAAAGTGACTCATCTTACTGTATTGTTTTTACATCATGATAATTTAAAATTTATTTTTATACTACAGATAAATTATGAAGCTGAATGCAAAGTGTTACATGAATCATAAAACAGACTTCAAAGATATTCAGGCTTATTGTGGTGGACAATCCTTTAGGCTATTATCATTGGACTCTTGAAGACTTTTCAAGTACATTAAACTCTAAAGGGTATAAGATGGACAAAGTTGAAGAAGAGAAAGTCAAAGATCAATGGCTTATAGTCTGGTATGTGTCTTG
>NW_006971015.1:0-624 GCF_000164805.1 Carlito syrichta | reverse complement strand
GCGCCTTCTCGAAACGAGGCGATTTTTCTGCCCGCGCGCCCCGGAAGAGCCGCAAGGGAATTCTTCTGACGGTGGTCAGGACGTCACTGGTCTGCGATCTGCAGCCCTGTGGACAGATCTGCAGCCGTCGTCAACTCCGAATCGAGCCAGCAGATTCGCAACCGACGCCTAAGAGCTGTGCGCGTCTGAAAATGCAAAGCTGCTGTGTTTGCAAAGCATTTATCGAATAAAATTAACGTCCATTATTTAAATTGTGTTGTAAATGTAAATATCGGATATACAGTTCTACTTATGCCAACTACTGGAGTCAATAAAAATACATTATGTCTCCATAAATTCATATTTGAGAAATTGAAAGCTGAATCAACACCAACCAACAGCGAGTGGCAGGTATTCTGATACTTTATAATGTATCATTTGATTTGATGGAATGTTTAAAGAAATTACTGATACTAATTTTTGAAGACAATCTTGTAGCTAACAGCAGTAATAGTTAATTTTGTAATATTTGACAATCGAGAGCTTTCACAAATAAGTGTTCTCAGTTCCTTAGTGAAGATTTAGGGTTAATGGTTCTAAAACTACCCCATTTGGTTCAATTCTGAAGTCTTTCTCCTTGATATT
>NW_006971014.1:0-12882 GCF_000164805.1 Carlito syrichta | reverse complement strand
TGGCAAACTGTACAAGAAACCATGACCCAATTATTTGCTGCATCCAGGAGACTCATCTCCCTACAAGGGATGCACACAGACTCAAAGTTAAAGGATGGAAAATGAGATTCCAGGAAAATGGATCACAAAAGGTAGGAGTTGCAATCCTAATATATATCAACAACAACAACATTTTCCCAAAGTCCACAAAGACATGGACACTAAACAGCATGACGCTAAACAACTACTGGGTCAACACTGAAATCAAAGCAGAAATTGAAAGATTCCTGGAAACAAATGAAAATGAAGACACATCTTACCCAAAACTCTGGGATGCCATGAAATAAGTCTAAGAGGGAATTTTATATCTCTACCAGCACACATCAAGAAAATGGAAAGATCACAAGTGGAGAGATTAACAAACCACCTAAGGGAGCTAGAAGGAGAAGACCACCAAAATCCCAACTTTAGCAGAAGAATCCAAATCACCAAAATAAGAGCCCAATTATGGGTCACAGAAGACAAAAAAAATCATAGAAAACATCAACAAAACAAAAAGTTGGTTCTTTGAAAGAATTAACAAGATTGATGGTCCCCTAGACAAAATAACCAAGATAAAGAGAGAAAAAATCCAAATAAACACAGCCAGAAATACAAAAGATCAAATCAAAACAGACCCCAAAGCAATACAAAAGATTATCTAAGATTACTATGTACACCTGTATGGAAACAAACTTGATAACCTAAATGAAATGGAAGACATTCTGACATCACACAACCTCCCCAGGCTGAAACAAGGAGACATTGAGACACTAGATGTATCAATAAAATCCGAGGAAATGGACACTGTCATATGAAGACTACCTACAGAATAAGCCCTGGATAGGATAGCTTTCCAGCAGAATTCTACAAAATGTACAAGGAGGAGCTGATACTAATCCTATTGGAAGTATACCAGTCAATTGAGAAAGATGGAATTCTCATAAAATCATTTTATGAAGCTAATATCACACTAATACACAAACTGGGTAAAGATTCAGCAAAAAAATAACTACAGGCTAATATCCATTATGAACATGGATGCAAAAATCCTCAGCAAGATTCTGACAAATCGGATCCAAAAACACATCACGAAAATCATTCACCATGATCAAGTAGACTTCATCCCCAGGATCCAGTGCTAATTCAACATTCACAAAATGGTAAATGTAATTAAATACATCAGCAGATGTAAAAACAATAACCACATACTTATATCATCAGATGCAGAAAAAAGCTTTTGATAAAATCCAGCATCCCTTCTTGATAAAAACCCCCAAACACCTAGGTATAGAAGGAATATACCTCAAAATAGTAAGTGCCATCTACGATTAACTCAGCACTAACATATTGTTAAATACACAGAACCTGGAAATATTTCCACTGAAAACTGGAACAAGACAAGGATGTCCACTCTCAACCCTCTTGTTCAATATTGTGTTGGAAGTCTTAGCTCAGGCAATTAGACAAGAGAAGGAATCTGGGATATCCAAACAGGAAAAGAGGACTCAAGTATACCTCTTTGCTGATGATATAATCCTATACCTTGAAAATCCAGGAGAATCTGTCAAAAGACTGCTTGCATTGATAAAGGACTTTGGCAAAGTCTCAGGGTACAAAATGAATGTGCAAAAGACTTGCATTCCTATACATCAGCAAGACAAGCAGGCAGAGACCCAAATTAAAAGCACCATCTCATTCACAGTATTCACACACAAAAAAATGAAATACCTCGGCATCTTCATAATCAGAGAAGTGAAAAACATTTGCAATGAGAACTACAAAACATTACTCAAAGAAACCCAAGAGGACACAAACACATGAAAAAAATATTCCATGCTCATGCATAGGAAGCATCAACATTGTTAAAATGTCCATCCTATGAAAGGCAATCTACAGATTCAATGCAATAGCCATTAAGTTACCAACATCTTTCTTCTCAGACTAGGAAATGACAATACATTCATATGGAAACATAAATGACCACAGACAGTCAAAACAATCCTTAGCAAAAGAAGCAAAGCAGGAGGTATCGTACTTCCAGACTTCAAATTTTACTATAAGGCTACAGTAATCAAACAGCCTGGTATTCATACAAGAGCAGGCCTATAGACCAATGGAACAGGATTGAGATTCTGGAAGTAAAGCCTTTATTTCTCTACCAACTCACATTTGACAAAGGCTCCAACAACAACCACCGGGGAGAGGAGAACCTATTCAGCAAATGGTGCTGGGAAAACTGACTGATCACATGCAGACAATTGAAAGAGGACCCCTACTTATCACCAGACACAAAAATGAACTCTAAATGGATCAAAGACCAAAATGTAAAATCTCAAACTATAAGAATCTTAGAAAACACAGGAGACATCTTTATGGAAGTTGGAACTGGCAACCAATTCCTATTCGGAACACTAAAGGTGGTGGGAGCCAGTCATGAAGGCCTGCCTGCTGACAAAGTCCAGGGGGCTGAAGACCCCAGGCCACAAAGTGAGCCTGGGCAGCTGAAATACTCACTTCTACTATTTTTTATTGATACGGCTGGAAAATTCTGTACAGTCTGAAGACAAAAAAAAAGTTCAATTGATATTATACATCCCCGCATGCTAAGGAACTAGAGGAGAGTCTACGAGATCATTACCTTTGCTTTACCCAAACTCCCTCCTGTATTTCCACATCCCCAACCTCCTAGTGTTAGGCCATGCTATTGCAAGATTAAGCATTATGGTTGGAAAAAGTAAAATAGGACAGGAAATGCTCCTTTTGATGTTCATTAAGGAACTCATTGGCCCTGCCAAATAATTACAAGTAAGGACTTTAAACATCAGGTGTGGGTAGATGATTGCTTGATAAATTCTGTTCCTTGTAATTGGTGATTGACTAGAGATATTCAGAGATGTTGCTTTACCCCAGCTAATTGTGATTGGTATAATTTGTATTTCAATGGAGAACACCAGTTCACAAATGGTATTTATTTGAGTTTTAAATATGGAATTTAACGTACACTTATATGGTCATTTTAATGTTTTGCCACTTCTTGCCATTTAAAATTTAGCACATATAGGATTAAGGCTATAAGATTGAGTTGCTGTAACAGTATAGAACTATCTTGATAAAATGAAAATGTATGTGAATTATTAACTGTAGTAAATGGGTTACAGATTCCAGTAATGAGTGATTCCAAAATGAGTGATACAGCCGGGCTCGGTGGCTCAGCCTGTAATCCCATGCCTCTGGGAGGCTGAGGTAAGTGGATTGCCTGAGCCCGCAGGTTCAAGACCGCCTGGGCAGCGAGACCTCATCTCTACAATAAATAAAAAAATCAGTTGGGCTTGCAAGTAGCCTGTAATTCCGGCTACTTGGAAGGCTGAGGCAGAAGGATCACCAGAGCCCAGCAGGTCGAGGCTGTGGTGGCCAGGAGCAGCCACTGCACTCCAGTCTGGGCGACAGAGTGAGACTCTAACTCAAAAAAAAAAAATGAGTGATACTTCTTTTTGTAGCTTAAGTATTCATACGAGATAAGTAGCTAGATGTGTTGAGGGGGTAATTAGGTTAAGCTTAGTAGACTGAGAGAAATAACATGTCTAGCACAGTAAGATTCCATTTAAACATATCATATGAATTATTAGCTGAAAGTTTGTGGGTTTTCGAGACCTAGTAATTGTCATAGAATAGCTAAGGGGTTTTAGAAGATAACAGTTAGATTAAACGGTTTAGATGAGAAATAAGAATTGCCTTCTTTGAAGATCATGCTTGCTCTGTTTTCTGTCTTAGATAAGTTACTGATTGTGTTTAGTTCTAAGAATTTTTGTAAAATTACTTCCCTGTAATAAGGATATATAAGCTCACTGTTAACTGGCAATAAACAGCATCTGTCCTGCTAGTACCAGAGTCAGTTGTCCGAGTGTTTCCTTCAATGCCGACTCTGTTCCTCCTTTAGGACACTCTGAACTCAGCTGGAGCGGGACTCTGACATAAAGGCCCATGCCTTAAGAAATAAGATAGAAAAGTGGGACCACATCAAACAAACGAACTTCTGCAAAGCAAAAGAAACCATCCAGAGAGCAGGGAGAGAGCCCACAGAATGAAAAGAAAATTTGTCAATTGCATATATGACAAAGGGCAAACATTTAGGATCTGCAAGAAGCTCAAAGGCGCCAAAAGGAAAAAAAAGCCCCATTAAAAAGTGGGCAAACGACACGAATAGACACTTCTCAAAAGAAGGTATATGGGCAGCCAGCAGACACATGAAAAAGTGCTCAGTCTCACTCATCATCAGAGAAATGCAAATCAAACCACATTAAGATACTACCTAACCCCAGTAAGAATGACCATCATTAATAAAGCAAAGACACAGATGCTGGTGGGGATGTGGAGAAAAAGGAACACTTCTTCACTGCTGGTGGGAATGCATACTAGTGTAACCTCTTTGGAAGACAGTGTGGTCGTTTTTGAAAGAAATAGAAATTGAAGTTCCATATGACCCAGCAATTCCCCTATTGGGTATATACCCAGAGGAGCTCAAATCATTTTACGAAAAAGATACCTGCACAAGTATGCTTCTTGTAGCTCTATTCATAATAGCAAAAACATGGAAACAACCATGCTACCCATCGAAGCTGAACTGGATTTTTTAAAAATGTGGTACATATGCACAATGGAATATTATGCAGCCATAAAGAAAGACAAACATATGGACTTCGCAGCAACTTGGATATATTTGGAGTCGATCATATTCAGTGATCTATCACAGAAACAAAGAACAGAGTACTTTATGTTCTCACTCATAAGTGAAACTTGAACAATTATAATACTATAAGAAAGGGTTTGGCAGTGGTGGGAAACTGTCAGGGGAGTGGGGTGGGATTGGCAGTTGAGGGAAACTGCTAGGAGAGGGAGGGGCATACCTCATCAACAAGGGTAGCCCACATAATCAACATTTGTATACCTAACCTTGAATTGTACCCCACAGCTTTATAATTAAAAAACAAAACAAAACAAATGGGAAAGCAGCAAAACAAACAAACAAGCAATCAAGAAAAAAACAGGAATACCAACCAATCACACATACACATGCCCAACACAAATGCAAAAAGGAAAGAGAAACAAAAAAAAGGGAATTCAAATGGAACCCCCAAACATACATTCACACATTAAACAAAAAAAGCAAAAACCCTGAAAGATGAACATTTAATCATTCACATGCACACATAAACAGAAAAGAAAACATGAAGGAGGAAAGAAAAAGAAAAGAAGATGAAAAATGAAAATAAAAGAAAAATTTTGGGATGAATCAAGATTGAACACAGACACATCTGTACACAGAGGAAAAAGAAAAAAAAAATCAAAAACCAGAGAAATAAACAAGCCAACAAATAAACCTATAAATCAACCCACCCACTTGTGGTAGGTTTTCTAATTGTTCCTCTTAGCTGCTCTCAGGTAAGCCCTTCTTCTGTCTCCTGTGGATCTGTGGCCTGGTTCACAATCTCCTTAGTGTTTAGCCTGGAGAAGGAAGAGAAGGCAGTTGGGGTGAGTGAGATTTCAGTCCTCCCCTCCCATTAATGTATGGTCAGGAGAATCCTCTCCATGAGGAGGTTCAGGATTGTGTCTTTCCCAGGTACTGGTAGAGGATGCCTCAGTCAGGCTTATCCAGGAGTAAAGTCCTATCATGGCTGATGTCCGGGTTCTGCCTGGGTTCACCCATCTCTGGCATGCCCCAGTCATGTGGGTCTGACATTCAGAGGGTTTCTGGGAAGGAGGGTGTTGGTTCAGTCCCAGACTCTCCACTGTTCTCTTTAAGGGTCTTCCTCATCATTTTCTGGTCATACCCTTTGTCACACAGTTGAATCAGAGAAGGAGGTGGGATGCGTGAGATGCAGCACTAGTCCTGTCCCTCTGGAGTTTGTGCTTTCAGAGTATTCCCTTGGGGTCATAAGCAATCCCTGAGTAGTTAATCTGCCACTCAGAGAAATTGGATCTGCCACTCCATGGTGAGGAAGCCAGAGCACTTTCCTGCTCAGTATAAAGATGGTTGCAGGGTGCCTGTTTCATCTTCTGTGGAGCTCTGCCTCTGGCTCCCATGCTGTGCTCCCTCTGGAGCCCTTATTGCCAGTGTCTGGCCAGGTGCCGCAGTGGTGAGGCAGATCCTGGATCCAGCAGTTATTCCTGGCAGATTCTTCCCGGGAAGAGCTTTGCTCATTTTTTTTCTTTTTTAGTGATCTTTGGCTTCTGTGCCTTGGAAGTGCTAGGTTCTAAGCAGAGTAGCTGTGGCACTAGCTGCTTCACCAGGAGATCCCTGGCCACTTGCTTCCAATCCCTACTCATTTAGCCACTCATATGCCCACTTGCAGATATGTACGCAAACTTTTCCATACACTCACTCACTAACAGTGGAACTCACATGGTGCAACTGGCTCCACTGCCATCTTCCCAGAAGTCTGTTCTTTTTATTGTGCCCAAGTGAATTCAGTGTTCAGCTACTAGTTTTTAGGAAGAATGTATTATATGTAGTTTTCTGTTTCTGTGATAATTTGCTCAGGTTGTTGGTCTCTAGCTGCAACTTTGTTGCTGAAAAGAACACTTTTTTTATGACTACATAGCATTCCATTGTGTATATGTACCACATTTCTTTATTCACGCCACCACTCTTGATGGGCACTAGAGAGCTTCCATGTTTTTGTTTGCTGTGATGGTAAGTGCTGCAATAAGTGTGCGAGTGCAGGTGTCTTTTTATTAGGGTGATTTGTGCCTCTTTGGGATATATCCAGTTGTAGGATTGCTGAGACAAAGGGCCAATCTATTTCTTTGGAAAATCTTTCCACAGGGTTTAAACTAGCTTGTTTTCCAACAGCAGTATAGGAATGTTGCTTTTTTTGGTATCACGTCCTTGCCAGCATTTCTTGCTTCTTGACTTTTTAATAAAAGTCATCCTGCATGGTGGGGGACAGTATCTCATTGTGGTATTGATTTGCATTTCTCTTGTACTTAGTGATATTGAACACTATTCAAATGTTTTTTGTTTGCTTGCTTGTCTTCCTTTGAGAAGTGTCTATTCATATCCCTTGCCCACTTTTTAATGAGGTTGCTACTTTTTTTGTTGATTTATTTTTGTTCTTTCCAGATTCTGGATATTAGTTGTTTGTTGAATGCAGAGTTTGAAAATATATATTTTTTCCATCTGTAAGTTGTCTGTTAACTTAGGCAATGGTTTATTTTGCTGTTTGGAAGTTCTTGAGTTTGATTAGTTACCTCTTGTCAACTTTTGGTTTTGCTGTTTTTGAAGTCTTGCTCATAAGTTCTTTGCATAGTCCAATGTCCACAAGAGTGTTTCCTATATTTTGAATTCTTACACTTATATTGTTAATCCATCTTGAGTTAATTTTATTTATTTTTTTATTTTTGAATTCCTTAATTTTTAATTTTAAAGATCTATGGTACAATTCAGGATTAGATATGAAAACATTCATTAAGCAGGTACCCTTGTTGAAAGGGTGTGCCCCCTCTCTCTCCCCTGGCAGTTTCTCACCACTGCCAATCCTGCCCTCCCCCCCTGGCAGTTTTCTATACTACCAATCACTTTCTTATAGTAGTATGATAATTGTTCAAGGTCTGCTTATGAATGAGAACATGTGATACTCTGTTCTTTGTTCCTGTGATAGATCACTCAGTATTACAGACTCTAAGTCCATCCAAGTGGCTGTGAAATTCAAAATCTATCTTCTTATGGTTGTCTAACATTCCATCGTGTATATGTACCACATTTTAAAAATCCAGTCCTTTTCCAATGGGCAGCACGGGTTGGTTCCATGTTTTTGCTATTGTGAATATTGCTGCAATAAACATGTGTGGGCAGTTGCCTTTTTCATAGAGTGATCCGAGTTCCTCTGGGTATATTCTCAGTAGGGGCTTGCAGGGTCATATGAAAGGTCTATCTTTAGATCATTTGGGAATCACCAAACTGTTTTTCACAGAGGTTGTGTTAGTTTACACTCCCACCAACAGTGTAAAAAGTTCCCTTTGCACCTCATCCTCTCCAACATATGTTGTGTTTTGAGTTATTGGTGATGGCCATCCTGATTGGAGTTAGGTGGCATCTCAGTGTGGTTTAATTTGCCTTTTTTTGATGACTAGTGAGACTGAGCATTTTTCATCTGTCTGTTGGCTGCTCATATGTCTTCTTTTGAGAAGTGTCTATTCATATCTTTTGCCCACTTTGTAATGAGGCTTTTTTATGGGGGGGGCACATTTCAGTTCCTTGTAGATCCCAGATATTTGGCCGTTGTCAGATATATAGTTGGCAAATATTTTTTCCCAGTCTGTGGACTGTCTCCCCACTCTCTTGATGGTTTCTTTGGCTTTGCAGTAGTTTTTCAGTTTGATGAGGTCCCCTTGTCTATCTTATCTGTTATGGCATGGGCACTTGGGGTTTTGATCAGGAATTTGTTACCAGTTCCTATTTCCATAAGTGTGTCTCCTGCATTTTCTAAAGTTCTTATAGTTTGAGGTTTTATGCTTAGGTCATTGATATATTTAGAGTTGATATTTATGTATGGTGTTAGGTAGGTGTTTTGCTTTAATCTTCTGCATGTGGTCAGCCAGTTTTCCCAGCATCATTTCCTGAAATGTTTCTCCTCACCCCAGGTGTTTGTGTAGGAGATTTCTCATAGATGATTTGGTTGAGAAATTGAAGTTTTGCTGCCAGAAACTCTATCCTGTTCCATCGACCTAAATGCCTTTCTTGTACCAATACCAGGATGTTTTGATTATTGTAGCTTTATAATAAATTTTAAAATCTGAACTTGTGATACCATCTGCTTTCTTTCCTTTTTTTTTGATGAGGATTGTTTTGGCTATTCATGGTCATTTACATTTCCATATGAATTCATGTATTGTTGTTTCCAGGTCTGAGGAGAATGCTGCTGGTAATTGAATGGGTATTGCATTAAATCTGCGGATTACCTTGGGTGCGATGGACATCTTAACAATGCTGATTCTTCCAATTCATGAGTATAAACTATTTTTCTATTTGTTTGTGTCATCTTTGATTTATTTAAGCAGTGTTTTGTTTATTTCTTTGTAAATATCTTTCACTTCTCCGGTTAGGAAGATGCTGAGACATTTTATTTTTGTTTTGTGGCTATAGTGAATGGAGTTGTACTTTTTATTTGGGTTTCTGTATGTTTATTGCCGATGTATATGAATGCAACTGTCTTTTGCACATTTATTTTATACCGTGAGACTTTGCCAAAGTCCTTTATCAGTGCAAGGAAGTTCTGGACAGCTTCTCTTCGGTTTTCCTGGTATAGCATCATGCCATCTCCAAAGAGAGGTAACTTGACTTCCTCTTTTCCTATTTGAATACCACTGATTTCCTTCTCTTGTCTGATTGCTCTAGCTAGGACCTCCAATACTATTTTGAACAGGAGGGGTAAGAGAAAAGCTTCCTTGTCTTGTTCCAGTTTTCAAGGGAAATGGTTCCAATTTCTGTCAGTGTAGCAGTATGCTGGCTGTGTCTTTTACAAAGATAGCTCTAACAATTTTGCAGTATGTTTTATCTATGCCTAGATATTTGATGGTTTTTTTTTCCAGAATGGGTGATGAATATTATCTAAAGCTTTTTCTGAGTCTAATGATATAATTATGTGATTTTCATCTTTACACCTGCTGTATTTAATTACATTTATGGTCTTGGCTATGTTGAACTAGATCTGCATTCCAGGTCTGAAGCCTACTTGTTTGTGGTGGGTGATTTTTGAGATGTGTTGTTGGATTTGGTTTCCTAGAATCTCGTTGAGAATTTTAGCATCTATGTTTATCAAGGTTATTGGCCTGTAGTTCTCTTTGTTTGGTGAATCTTTACCTGGTTTGGGTATCAATGTGGTATTAGCTTTATTTTTTATTTATTTTTTTTTTGAGTTGGAGTCTCACTCTGTCTCCCAGACTGGAGTGCAGTGGCCGCTCCCAGCTACTGCAGCCTCGATCTGCTGGGCTTCGGCAATCCTTCCACCTCAGCTTTCTGAGTAGCCAGAATTACAGGCGTGCGCTACCACGCCCGGCTGATTTTTTGATTTATGTAGAGATGAGGTCTCGCTGCCCAGGCGGGTCTCGAATCTGCAGGCTCAGGCAATCCACTCACCTCAGCCTCCCAAACGTGCGGGATTATAGGCTGAGCCACCGAGCCCGGCTTATTAGCTTTATAAAACGATTTTGGGAGAGTCCCACCTTTCACGATTTCCTGGAATAATTTCAGTAGGATAGGTGTCAACTCCTCCTTGTATATTTTGTAGAATACTGCTTGAAAGTCAACTATCTCGTCCAGGGCTTTCATTTTTATAGGAGTTTTCTTATGACATAGTCGATTTCCTGGGTTGTTATTGATCTATTTAGGGTCTATGTATTTTCTTGTTTCAACCTGGTGAGGCTGCATGATGTCAGAAAACACTCCATTTCATTTAGATTTTCATTTTTTTTCACACAAGTGTACATAGTAATCTCTGATGATCTTTTGTATTTCTTCAGGGTCAGTTGTGAGTTGATCTTTGCATTTCTGATTGTGTTTATTTGAGTTTCTTCCTTGGTCAGTCTAACTAGGATTTCATCAATCTTGTTTATCCTCTCAAAGAACCAGGTTTTTGTTCTGTTGATTTTTTGCATTATATTTTTGTCTTCTATGTCCCAAATTTTGGTTTTCATTTTGGTGATATGGATTCTTCGGCTGAAGTTAGGGTGTTAGTAGTCTTGTTTTACCTGCTTCCTTAGATGATGTTAGGCTGTTAACTTGTGATGCTTCCATATTCTTCATATGTGATCTTAGTGATATGAATTTCCCTCTTAGTACAGTTTTAATGGTATCCTAGTGATTTTGGTATGACGTTTCTTTGTTTTCATTTGTTTCCAGAAATCTTTTAATTTCTGTTTTGATTTCCGTGTTTACCCAGGAGTTGTTTTGCATCATGCTGTTTAGTGTCCATGTCTTTGCGGTTTGAGGGACCATTGTTGCTGTTGATATTTATTTTTATTCTCCTGTGATCTGAGAAGGTGCATGGCAGTATTTCAATCTTATGGAACTTGGTTATGCTTGATTTGTGGCCATGAATGTGGTCAATCTTAGATTACATGCCATGTGGTGATGAGTAGAATTTATATTCCATGGTTATTGGGTGGAGTGTTCTGTAGGTATCAATTAAGTCCATTTGGTCAAGCATCACATTGAGGTTCCAAATCTCCTTATGGATTTTTTAGTCTTGATGATCAGTATAAGGTTGTTAGTGTGTAATTTAAGTCCCCAGTTATGATAGTATTAGAGTCAATATCTTTTTTTAGTTTACCTAGAAGCTGCTTTGTGAAAGTTGGTGTTCCTATATTGGGTGCATATATGTTTAGAAGGGATATTTCTTGTTGATGGATTGAACCTTTTATGATTATGTAGTGATCTTCTGTATCTTTTTACATTTTTGATAACTTAAGGGGTATTTTATCTCATATTATGATCGAGACTCCTGCTTTCCTTTGTGTTCTGTTTGCTGGAACATTTGTTGTCCGTCCCCTAAATTTGAGTCTGTGAGTGTCTTTTCTGGTGAGATGACTTTCTTGGAGACAACATATTGTTGCATCATGATGTTTTATCCAATTTACCATTCTGTGTCTTGTCAGTGGTGCATTTAGTCCACTTACATTCAGGCTACTGAATTATTGAAATGTGAAAGTTGATCCCTGTCATGAGGGTCTTATAGAATTTGTTGTTGTTGCTGCTGTTTGTTTATTTATTAGTTTGCTGTCTTTCTTTTGATTTTTTGGTTGATTTGTGTGTGTTTTCACTCTTTTTCCTGCATTCTTGGGAAGCATATTGTTGGTCTTTTTTCCCTTTCTTCTGTGTTGAATACTTTCTTAAGTGTTTTTTGTACAGTTCGTCTGGAGGTAGTGTAAACTCTTAGGGATTGAATGTCTGGGAAGGATTTTAATTCTCCTTTGCTGATGAAACTCAGCTTAACTGGGTAGGTAATTCTTAGCTGACATCATTTATCTTTGAGAAACTTGATGATTGGACTCCAATCTCTCCTAGCCTGTAGTGTTTCTTTAGATAAGTTTTCTGCTCTTCTAATGTCTCTTTCCCGATAGACAGTCTGACCTTTCACTCTTGCTTTTAGAATTATTTCTTCCATACCTACTTTGTGCAAGCAAATTACTATGTTTCTAGGAGGTGGTCTTCTCATTTTCTGTTTGCAGGGGTTCTCCAAATCTCTTGTGTTTGATCATGTCACTGACGAGATGTGGGAAGTTTTCTTGAATAATTTCATTGAATGTTTGTTCCAGGGTGGTCTCTCTCTCTCTCTCTCTCTTTCTCTCTCTCTCTCTCTGCCTCAAAGATTCCAATTAATTTTAGGTTTAGCCTCTTGATATAATCACTCATCTCTTGGAGGTTTTGTTCTCTTTTTAAGCTTTTTTCTATGTTTTTAACAGTTTGGATTAGTGCCATATTTTGGTCCTCAAGCTCTGTGTTTCTTTCTTCTGCTTGGTTAATTGTGCTTTCCTGGTTATTTGTTTGTTATTTATTTCATTTACTATATTCCTTTTTGCTGTTATCTCAGGTATCAAGTCCTTCATTCTTTCTTCTTGTCTCTACTCATTTCTCTTTATTCTCTCTATTAATATCTTGACATCTGGGTTTGCGATTTGAGACAAGTCCTTCTGAGGGCTCATTGTTTGAGTTCCAAAGCCGTTATTCTCAGTGGTTTTCCTTCCAGTGATCTGTGTGGGGCTTATATTCTTCCTTTGTTTTTTCTTCATTTATGCAGGTTTTTCTTCTGCTGCCCCCTCCCCCCTTTTTTTATGTCTTCTTTAATTCTGTTGTTCAGAGATGGG
>NW_006971013.1:0-1741 GCF_000164805.1 Carlito syrichta | reverse complement strand
TTAAATATTCTTCTATTGATTTTTCCTTTTTAGATAAAAAATTTTGATTTTTAAAACCTTGTTTTTTTTAACCTTTTCTATAGTGACCTGTTCTTATGGTTTTTTGTATGCAGTATCTCAGTATCTTCTCAAACTTCTCTGAGAATACTAGATTTTTTTTCTTAGATCTTCTCAGTTCTATGAAAAAATGATTTTCTTTGGGGATTACTATTTTTTATAAATTTCCATTCGGTCCCTCTCATTGGTGCTTTGGTTTGTTTCAGATGTGTACTAATGTTTGGGTCTCTCATTCTTTCTCTGAAGGAATAGGTTGATTAGCAATCTGTGAGCTTTTTCTATATATTTTTCCTTCAATAGGCCTAGTTCCTGAGTCCTAATTTTGGTATTTACCTGTTTGTTCATCATTTTTGCTCTCTAAATTAAAACCTGCCAAGTAACCAAGGATGCAGTAAGTACCCCTATTATTTTATCCTGAGGTACTAGTCTCCCCAAGGGCAACCATGATCCTATCCAGATAAATTATTTGATACTTTAGAGAATAGCTTCTGTTTTTGGTTTGGGGTTAAATTTTGGTACCAATCATCTTTGTTCAAGGTCAGGATGCCTGGGAATGGAGTGAAAATGGCTGAGAAGAGTATCTGTTTTATTGACTGAAGGAGATTTCTGTTTCTTTTTCCCCTTCCACTCTCCATACCTGCCTCTGCTTAGCCAGAAGCCTGTCAGGGGTTTAGCCAAGAAGAATGGCTTCTACTTTCACTGTCTCATTCTCTTGTTTCTTGTACTCTATTATCTGTCAGTATGACCTCATCTGCTTTCATATTGCAGAAATTTTTAAAGTGAGACAAACTTGTGTTTCTTCTTCTATCTTGAACTGGAAGCTCATGTAAAGTCTAACCCTCCCCCCCCCTGCAATAAACCTCTTCCAAATTACAATGACCAAATATTAAATCCTTAAGTTAAATAAGTAGATAAATTTATATTTAACATTGCCTATTTTATACCACTTATAACATCTTACTATTCACTTGTTCCTTTTTACCAAAAAATTATTACTTATAAAGATTTATTTTAAAAAGGTACACATCCATAAAATTCACTGTTGGTTGCCTTTTGGTGCTAACTATTCCAGGAGCAAATTTTCTGTAGCTATTATAGGTTTAACCTAACCTTAATTGGACACTCTTTCCCTTAAAACTATAGCTGTTAGAACCGATTAAAACCTATCTGGGAAAAATATCTTTATAGATATGAATGAGGATTTTTTTTGAAGCTTCTGTCCTGAAAAAAATCTCAAGGAAAGTCGACCCTTCTGCTTCTTACCCTCAACTCCCTCTGTCTGCCCCCGACGAAGAAATTTCCTAGCGATAAGCCCAAGAGATTACAGACTCACAACTGCTTGGGCAAGTTGCCCATTCTGTCCTGCTGGTCCACAGCGAGGGGTTGTTCAACAACATAAAGCTGTAGTTCAGTTACCTCCATCTTTGAGTTTAAGATTTAGGGAGGGTGAACAATTCTTTCATTCCTTTGCCTTGAAATTTTGATGGGAGGGTTCTCTCTTTTTCCTGCCTTGAATACATAAAAAATAAAATCTTGGCATTTACAAGTGTTATTGTAAATGGCTCTTAACACATTCATAGCCGCATGCTCTTTTTTTCAGGACACTGGAAAATATCCCTGGTTGGAATTGTGTTTGCCCATTCAGTCATGAAAGTATATAATTCCTAGAACTTAAACAATAAAT
>NW_006971012.1:0-2251 GCF_000164805.1 Carlito syrichta | reverse complement strand
AAACTCACTGCAGGCATGTTGTGGGAACTGAGAAGCATTCAGTACATTAGAGTACAGTCTGAGCAAGAAACTGGAAAGAGAGTTGAATGGAGAGGTATGTAGGAGGCAGATCACAGGTTTTAGTTAACAGGAGGTTATTTCTAAGCTTTAAGCAAAAACAGCTAAAATTTAAACAGAGGAAGTATATAACTATTTTCCATTTTGGAAAGATCTTTCTGCCTGATTATGTATAGAAAGACTGGTGAGTTGTAAACCAGGAGCATTCTGCGCTGGTCACTGAGGTGAAAGATGATGGCAACCTGGACCAGAGGAGTCATGGAGAGGATGGAGACCCATGAAGATGGTCTATGTTGACCATATGACAAATGTTGTTATGGAGATTGAGCAGAGAACAGAGTAGATCTCTCTCCATTATCCCATGGCACCTTATAGCCTCCCCTATCAGTGCACTTACTCCATTTTCTGGCACTTACTTATTTTTATTTGTGTTCCTCCCCAAATTAAGGGAGAAAGACTCCACCTTACAGGCCTAGTACCTACCAAAGAACCAGAGTTATGTAATTCATATTTGTTGAAGGGTAAAATCATTGAAGAAGTCACCCATCCCAGGCTTTGAATTCATAATCTAGGGCTATATCTCAAATATACAATTAGGACTACTTGCATCCAAGTTTTTTATTGAATAATTGGATAATTTTTATATTTTAATCCATATTCATTGTAGACATTTGGAAATTAAAAAAAAGAAAACATAATGAAGACATTTCAAAATTACCATACTACCTTCACTTCTCATTTCAGCATAGATAGCAGTAATAATATTTGCAATATTTCTTTTAGACCTTCTGCATGCATTGTATAAAACTAGGATCATCCTGTATGCATGCTTAGTCTCCTTTTACCTATGTTTTAAAATTAGTGTTTCAATAATATAGATGAACTCTCAACCACATCTAAACTACTTATTACCTTTATGATAAGCAGTTTATCACTTATGGTTCACTGGGGAAATGTGCTTTGTTTAGAATAAACTGAATGGAAAGTTATGAGAAGGCAAGAATAAAAATGTTCATTTGGGTCCAAGAGTGAAGGACTGGGTCTGTCATGCTAAAACAACAGTACTTTATCCTTAAGGCCTAGATGTACAAACTTGAATTCTATAGATAATTTAAACAGTGAAGTGTGCAAAGTAAAGTATTTCACTTTCCTCTTGATTTTACTCCCAGAAAAAACAGCCCAAGTACCATAATACCATATTTGATTGGGAGGCAAAGAGAGAGTAGTAGAAAGTGTGGCACCTCAGGGAACATGTGCTCGGTCTGAAGGCATGAGGGTTATCAGCTTTTGCCTGTTGTTTTCATGTGGGAACTTGGGCACAGTGTTGTTAGAGATCATATTTTTTTCAAAATAATCCGCAAATCTACAGTTTTATACAAAAATAACTGGTTTGTAAACTTTGACAATCATTTCAATTTTTTTTAAAAGAGTGCATATATCAACATTGAGAAGACCTAACAAAATATATCTGCAAACTGAATCTAACTTGAGGGACAGGTTTCTGACCTCTTCCAAGCAATTAGAAGAATAAGTGTCCATGGGAAGCTTCACTAATAGTCTCTGTCTGAGTCTATCTAGGTCTGGCCACTGATCAAAGGACTGGAAAGTAATGACATACAATTGATTACTGAATTGTACTATGATGTGAAAGGCATTTCGCCTTTGATGTTTCAGGAGGCACTTTAGGGCCTTGTGAGGTCACATAATTATAATGCTGATAACCAATTTTAGTTGTGTTATAGAACAGAAGTGCTTAGTATAAAGTGTCAATTATAGAATGTGATACCATTAACTTTTTATTCACAAATTCAAAAATATATCTACTGAGATCATTCTGAATGCCAGGTACTATTCAGGGCATCAGAGAGAACTGACAAATACAGCAAAAATCTGTGCCCTCAGGGAGCATTCATTTGATAGTACTTTTCTACATTTCTATATACTATATCACACATTCACATGCTTTAAAAATAGCATTGGTCCCTTCAAGTGTACCTGTTTTGAAGAATAATTACATTCTGTTGAACTTTCATAAGCTTTCTCTAATGTTGCCCTTGTCCCCTGTGCTCAGTTCATTAGCTTGTGTTGATTAGAATTCTGGAAATATACTTAAAATATGTAATCTTCATTTTATAAATAAAATTACTGGCTGCATGTTTAAACAGCAGATACTTATAAATACTTATATGTAGTA
>NW_006971011.1:0-646 GCF_000164805.1 Carlito syrichta | reverse complement strand
CACCCCAAAACAGGGGCAGCCATTGAAGGGAGTTGGTGTTGGAAGGTGCCGAGCTTGGTATACGCTCACATGTGGGGTTGGGGGGGAAGGACTGAGGGTCGAAGGTTTGCAGGGGAATGGATTTCTTTTTCTTTCTTTCTTCCTTTCTTTCTTTCTTTCTTTCTTTCTTTCTTTCTTTCTTTCTTTCTTTCTTTCTTTCTTTCTTTCTTTGTTTTCTTTCTTTATTTTTTATTTCTTTCTTTCTCTCTTCCCCTCTTTCTTTCTTTTCTTTCTTTCTTTCTTTCTTTCTTTCTTTCTTTCTTTCTTTCTTTCTTTCTTTCTTTCTTTCTTTCTTTCCTTTCCTTTCCTTTCCTCACTAGGCTGCCCAGGCTGCTCTCAAACTGCCCAACTTGGGCCATGCTCTTGTCCTGGGCTTCCCAAACTGCTGCAATCACAGTCTTTCCATTTGGTTGATATCCTGCCTGGTCTTGAACTCTGGGCTGGAGTCAATCCTACTGCCAATGCCTGCCCTCACCCAAGGTTTTTGGGGTTTTGCTTGGGGTCTAGGTGGGTGCCTGCTATGGTGTCCAGCCCGGTCTCGAGCTCCCAGGCTACAGTCATCTTCCCATCTCTGCCTCTATATGTGCCCAGAAGACAGCCATGGGTC
>NW_006971010.1:0-566 GCF_000164805.1 Carlito syrichta | reverse complement strand
CAAGTTCAGGCAATCCTCTCACCTCAGCCTCTCAAAGACTCAGGATTACAGGCTGAGCCACCAAGCCTGGCTCATTCTTTCTTTCTATCTTTCTATCTTTCTTTCTATCTTTCTTTCTTTCTTTCTTTCTTCCTTTCTTTCTTTCTTTCTTTCTTTTACTTTCTGTCTTTATTTTCTTTCATCACTAGGTTGCCCAGGTTGTTTTCAAATCACCCAACTCAGGCCATCCTCATGGGCTGGGCCTCCCAAACTGCTGTGACCACAGGTTTTCCATTTGGTCGTCATCCTGGTCCTCCTTATGGCCTTGAATTATGGGGCAGAGGCAATCCTCTCCCCAAGGCTTGCCGTCACCCAAGGTTTTCTAGGTTTTGCTTGGGTTGAGGTGTTGCCTTGCTATGGTGTCCAACCTTGCCTCGAGTTCCCAGGCTCCAGCCATCTTCTCATCTCGGCCTTCCTGAGTGCTGAGGAGACAGCCATGAGTCGCCCAGCCATCCCACCACACCAAAGGTTTGAGACTCATGCCCCCCCTTTCACTGAGGCATCCTAAGGGAAGGGTGAGTGGATCC
>NW_006971009.1:0-672 GCF_000164805.1 Carlito syrichta | reverse complement strand
TACTCGGTCGTCTTGTTAACTGGCTTAACAAGTTGGCCAAATAGTCTGCTGAATTATTGCCTTTTTTAACTAGTTGACTGATGAGTTGGTCCACTATTTGGTTGGCAAACTTCTTAGCTTGCTGGTGTACTGACCTAACTAGTCAGCCAACTAGTTAGCTGAGCTAAATTGTCGACTGACAAGTTGGCCAACAGGTCAGCCAATAGGTTAGCTGACTTACCTAGTTGGCTGGATAGTACAAAGACTGGTTAGCTGAGCTAACTTGTCGGCCATTCAGTCAGCCGACAAGTGAGCTGACTTAACTAGTCTGCTGGCAAATAAGCAGACTGGTCAGTTTACTTAACTAGTTGGCTGGCAAGTGAGGCACCTGGTCAGCTGACTTAACTAGTCGGCCAGTGAGTGAGCCAACTGGTCAACTGACTTACCTGTCGGCCAAGAGTGAACTGACTGGTCAGCTGACTTTAGTTGGCTTGCGAGTGACTGACAGGCCAGAAGACTTAACTAGTCGGCTGGCGACTGAGCTTACCTGTAAGCCGAATTATCTAGTCGGCCCTCGAGTGAGTCAATGGGTGACTTTCTTTAACTAGTAAGCTGGTGAGCAAGCTGAATAGTGAGTTGACTTAACTACTCAGCTGGCGAGGCAGCCAACTTGTTAGTTAACCTGTTGGCCTG
>NW_006971008.1:0-698 GCF_000164805.1 Carlito syrichta | reverse complement strand
CTTGGGTGACGGCAAGCCTTGGGGAGAGGATTGCCTCTGCCCCATAATTCAAGGCCATAAGGAGGACCAGGATGACGACCAAATGGAAAACCTGTGGTCGCAGCAGTTTGGGAGGCCCAGCCAATGAGGATGGCCTGAGTTGGGTGATTTGAAAACAACCTGGGCAACCTAGTGAGGAAAGAAAATAAAGACAGAAAGTAAAAGAAAGAAAGAAAGAAAGAAAGAAAGAAAGAAAGAAAGAAAGAAAGAAAGAAAGAAAGAAAGAAAGAAAGAAGGAAAGAAAGAAGGAAAGAAAGAAGGAAAGAAAGAAAGAGCCAGGCTTGGTGGCTCAGCCTGTAACCCTGAGCCTTTGAGAGGCTGAGGTGAGAGGATTGCCTGAACTTGTGGGTTTGAGACCCACCTGGGCAGGTGAGACCTCATTTCTACAATAAATAAAAAAAAGATTTGCTGGGCATGGTAGCACACACCTGTAATTCCGGCTACTCAGAAGGCTGAGGTGGAAGGATCACTGGAGCCCAGCAGGTTGAGGCTGCGATGGTTGGGAGCAGCCACTGCACTTCAGTCTGGGCAACAAAGTGAGACTCCAACTCAAAAAAAAAGAAAAGAAAGAAAGAAAGGGAAAAAAGAAGGAAGAAAGAAAGGAAATAATGAAGGAAAGGAAGGAAGGAAGGAAAGAAATCCATTCTCCTGCAAACTTG
>NW_006971007.1:2180-5762 GCF_000164805.1 Carlito syrichta | reverse complement strand
CAGCCAGGGCCCCCATGGCGAAATTTCATCACTACAGGATGTCAAAAAATGAGCCGAGTGTGGTGGCGCACACCTGTAGTTCTGCACACTTGGGAGGCAGCATCAGGGGTTTCACTGGACCTCAGCCAGTGTAGGCCGCAGTGTCCGGGAGCAAGCCCCTGCACTCCAGCCTGGGCGTCAGAGTAGGACTCCGACTCAGAATAATAATACCAATCACCACCACCACCACCTCTGCCACCCGGAGTAAGGATTCATCCATAGGGATGGAACAGTTAAAGGCACTTTCCTGCCTGTCATTCACAGGAGGTTTCAAAGGTGGCCACCGGACAAGTCCGGCCCATGCCTCTGGGAACATGCTGCTGAAGGTCTGCCTCCACCCTCCACATGTGCCCCACAGCTAGGAGGCATTTGAGTTCAAGGAACAGATGACCCCAAGCTTGGGTGGACGTCGGGCACAGAGCAATCAAGATGATCCAGGAAACCATGGCTTGCGCAGGTTCTGGTCACCCTGTCTGCCACTTTTGCAGGGGCAGAGTCCCTTCCTCTCCTGATCACTACATCCTCCCCCACCCAGCCTCACCTTTCCAAGGTCGTCCATCACGACACAGGTGGAAGGCCTGTTTTTGATGCCAGAGTCTCTGTTGGCTGGGCTGGGGCACAGCGGCATGATAGTTGCTCCCAGGGTCTTTGATCTGTGGGACTCAGGTAGTTCTCCTGTCTCCGGCCCTGAGGAGCCAGCACTCCAGGGGCCACCACGCCTGACTTGATTTTGGGGACCTCTCACTGAGATGAGGTCTGGCACGTTGCCCAGGCTGGTCTTCAACCCCTGGTCTCAGGCAATCTCCTGCCTCGACCTCCAAGGGTGCTGGACTGACGACTATGAACCACGGTGCCTGACCTGGACTCACACATCCTGTCAGTGGGGGCGACACAAAAGAATGCCCCAGGATGAATCCACCACATCCCAAGTACCTGGGACTGTGGTCACCACTGCCCATGATTCCGTTGTTTGTGATCTCTGTCTGTTCACGATGATCCAAACATCATACACAAATGGATGTTTTTCTTCTTTTTCCTTTTGTTCTTTGAGTCATAGTCTTACTCTATCTCCCAGGCTGGAGGGCAGTGGCTTGCTCCTGGCCACCACAGCCTCAGCCCATTGGGCTCCGGCAAGCCTTTCCCCAGCCTTCCAAGGACTCAGACGCCAGGCACATGCCACCACCCATGGCTCATTAGGGATGGAGAGTAGAGACGAGGTCTCGCCCAGGTGCCTGGTCAGGTCTCAGCCTGCAGGCTCGGGCCAGCAGCTAGAGTCGGCCTCCCAAAGCGTTGGAAGCATTAGGCTGAGCCCCCAAGCCGATCTCAATCCTTCATCAAAAACAAACCAGAAGGCCTGGCATGGTGGCCCATGCCTGGCATTCCTGTGCTCTGGGAGACCAAGGCAGAAAGTTGACAGGACCCCAGGAGCTCATGGCCAGCCCGGGCCATGCAAGAAGACCCCGTGTAAGCACCCATCCAAACAGGGGGGTTTGGGGAGATGTGCCTGTCTTCCCGGCCACTCCAGAGGCCGAAGGGGGAGGATCACTGGAGCTCGTGATGTCGAGGCTGGCGGTGAATGACGGTCGTGTCCCAAAGTCCCAGCCTGGGCCACAGAGCCCGACCCTCTCTCCAAAACATCAGAACCATACACAGATTCTCAACTGCGCATGGTATGTTCATTGGATGACTGACTTTAGAGCCAGGAAAAATGGGATTGGGGTAAAGAAATGTCCCCAGGTGGGGATGTAACCCTGGTATTTCTTTGCAGAAGGTCCTCATTGCTGAGTCAGAGCTTTGGACTACTTATGGCAAATTTCTAACCTCAGAGACGACAGCCTTCAGGAACCCGGCCAGGGAGCCTCGGGAACTCATGCACCCAAGCAGAGGCAGACATTGGGGGTTTGGGGCTGGAAGGTGCCAAGCTTGGGGGACCCTCACATAAGCAGGGACAGAAGGGGGAAGGAGTGGGGTCAGTAGATTTGCTGGGGAATGGATTTCTTTCTTTCTTTCTTTCTTTCTTTCTTTCCTTCCTTCCTTCCTTCCTTCCTTCCTTCCTTTCTTCTTTCTTTCTTTCTTTCTTTCTTTCTTTCTTTCTTTCTTTCTTTCTTTCTTTCTTTCTTTCTTTCTTTCTTTTCTTTCCTCACTAGGTTGACAGGGTCTCAAACCACGCAACTCGGGCCATCCTCTGGCTAGGGCCTCCAAAACAGCTGTGATCACAGGCTTTCCATTTGGTTGACATCCTGGTCGTTCTGCTTGTTTTGAACTCTGGGCCGGAGGTGATCATCCTGCTGAAGCCTGCCCTCAACCTAGGTTTTCTGGGTTTTGCTTGGGGTCGAGTTGTGGGCTTGCTATGGTGTCCAGCCTGGACTCAAGCTTTCGGTCTTGGGGCATCTTCATGTCTCGGCCTCTCCAAATGCCAAACAGAGAGGCATGAGTCACCTGACTATCCCCTCACCCAGGAGTGTTTGAGAACCACGCCCTCCCTTTCCCCAAGGCGGCCCCTGGGAGGAGTGAGTAGGTCCAACACGAGGAACAAAGTGGAGGGAGGGGTGAGCATCCCACCAGAAACACACCCCTGCACCAGGCATTCACCCCAGTGAGGGATCAGAGGGCACCTCCGTCTGCCCTCTCCATGGTTCCAGGTTATCAGAAGGGTGAAGGCCTCACTATGGGGCACCAAGAGGGGTGTGGATGTGGGGCATGGGGTCTTATGCCTGTCATTCCAGTGCTCTGGGGGGCCAAGCGGAGAGAATGGCCTGAGACCCTGGTTTTGAGACCAGTCCGGTCACCTTGGCGAGAACTCGTCTCTACAAACAGCCAAAAAAATGAACCAAGCATGGTGGAGCATGCCAGTCATTCCAGTCACTTGGGAAACTGTGACAGGAGGATGGCCGGAGCCCAGATGGTGGAGGCTGCAGTGGCTGAGAGTAGGCCCTGGACTCTGGCCTGGGTGACACAGCTGGACTCTGACTCAGAGTCAAAATTCCAACCACCACCACCATCACAACTACAGGCCAGACTCAGAGGAACAGGCTGGCATCACAGGCTTTCGGAGGCCCAGGCGAGTGGATGGTCTAAGACTGCGAGTTCAACAACAGCCTGGGACATGGGTTGAGACCTTGTCTCGGCCATCAAAAATAAATTCAAAGATTAGCTGGGCGTGATGGTGCAGTCCTGTGGTTCCAGTCATTCAGGGGGTTGTGGCAGGAGGATTGCCTGACCCTGGTAGGTGGAAATAGCATTGGCCGTTAGCATGCCCCATGCTTCGGCCCAGGTGACAGAGAAGGATTCCGACTCCAAATAATAATAATCACTACCACCACCACCACCACCACCTACCCAGACACACAGTGTGAGGTGTCACCCTCAGGGATGAAAGAGGAAAAGTCATTTTCTGGTCTGTAATTGGGTGGAGGTATCAAAGGTGACCACCAGGAATGTCCGTCTGGAGCATACGGCCAGGCATCCCAGAAGGCATACCTCAACACTCCATACTCGTCCCCCACAGCAAAGATGTGTGTGAGTCACGGAACAGGCGGCCCA
>NW_006971007.1:0-1307 GCF_000164805.1 Carlito syrichta | reverse complement strand
GAATAAATGATAGAGGTGAGGTCTCGCCAAGATGCCCGGGTGGTTCTGTCCACAGGTTCAGTTTGGCTGGTGGCTCGGCCTCGCAAAGCACTGGGATGATGAGGCTGAGCCCCAGAGCCCAGCCTCGATCCCTCATCGAAAATGAACTAGAACGCCAATGTGGGGTCCCACACCTGGAATCCCAGCATTCTGGGAGGCCAAGACTGAAGGACGGTTGGAGTCCAGGAGCCCATGGCCTGCACTAACCAGGCAGGGAGACCCACACCCTTCCAAACAGGTAATCTGGGGTCAAGGTGCCCATCATCCTGGCCCCTCCAGACTCTGTGGTAGAAGTATCAGTAGAGTTTGCGATTTTGAGGGTGGTGATGAACGAGTCATGTTCCCGGATCCTAGCCTGGGCCACAGAGCCAGACCCTGTCTCCAAAAACATCAGAATGTTACACAGATTCTCAACAGCATGTGGTGTGTTCACAGGGTGAATGAATTTAAAGCCAGGAAAAATGGGATGGGGGGGAAATGTCCCCGGGTGAGGGATGTTTTCATGGCCTTTCTTGGCTGAAGG
This sequence comes from Carlito syrichta, assembly GCF_000164805.1. Lineage (NCBI taxonomy): Eukaryota > Metazoa > Chordata > Mammalia > Primates > Tarsiidae > Carlito > Carlito syrichta. The sequence continues at coordinate 745 of NW_006971007.1, read as the reverse complement.
ATCTCCTTGTCAAGTCGGAGGGTCAGCCTGCCTGGGGCACATTTCTCACCTAGGAGAGGAGAGCCTGTTAGAACCCAGCCAGGGAGCCTCAGGAATTACCACACCAAAGCGGGGCAGCCATTGTGGGAGGGTTAGGGCTGGAAGGTGCTGAGCTTGGGAGATGCTCACATGTGGGGGAGCTGGTGGGGAGGACTGAATCCAGAAAGTTTGCAGTAGAGTGGATTTCTTTATTTTTATCTTTCTCTCTTTCTTTCTCTCTCTCTCTTTCTTTCTTTCTCTATTTCTCTATTTCTTTCTTTCTTTTCTTCCCTCACTAGGATGCCCAGGTTGCTCTCAATCCACCCAACTCAGGCCATCCTGTCAGCCTGGGTCTTCCAAACCACTGCAATCACAGGCTTTCCATTTGGTCAACATCCTAGTCTTCTTGCCTGGTCTTGAACTCTGGGCCGGAGGAGATTCTCCAGCTGAGGCCTGCCCTCACCCAAGGATTTCTGGGATTTGCTTGGGGTCGAGGTGGGGGCTTGCTGTGGTGTCCATCCTGGTCTTGAGCTCCCAGGCCTTGGCCAACTTCTCATCTCTGCTTCCCCGAGTGCCGAGGAGATAGGCTTGCATTGTCCGGCCACTCCCATACCCCTGAAGTTTTGAGAATCATGCTGTCCCTTTTCCCAAGATGGCCCCTGGGAGGAGTGAGTGGTTCCAACCTGGGGAATGAGGTGGGTGGAAGGGTGGGGGACCCGGCAGAGAG
>NW_006971006.1:0-840 GCF_000164805.1 Carlito syrichta | reverse complement strand
ACTAGCTGCCTACCTACCCAACTAGCTAGACAGATGATTAAACTAGATGATTTAACCAGCTAGCCAGTTGTTTATCCATCTGACTTAACTCACTGACATCACTAGCTAGGAAGGTTGCTATCTAGTTGAGTTAAGTAGCTAGCTACCTACCCTCAGGTTGGCTACCCAGCTCTCTTCACTAGCTGAATTAACCAGCTAGCCAGCTGCCTAACCAACTGATTTAAATAGCTCACTACCTAGCTAGCCAGCTGGCTAGCCAGCTGATTTAAGAGTTAACTAAGTAACTAGCTACCTAGCTAGCTGGCTGACTTAAATTGTAGCTAACCAGATAACTACCTATCTAACAAGCTGACTTAAATAGTTAGCTGCCTATCTAGCTGGCTGATTTAGCCAACTAGCTAACTAATTAGCTTACTCGTTATCTAATGTGCAAGCTAGCTGACTTAATCATCTGACTTAACTCATTAGCTAACAAGCTAGCTAGCTGACTCATCCAGCTTGCTTAACTAGTTAGCTAACTTTCTAGCTAGCCTACTCAATTAGCTGGCTCAACCCATTTACTGACTAGCTAGCTAGCTAACTCAATCAGCTGACTCAACCCGTTAGTTGACTAGCTAACTACCTGACTCAACCTGCTGACTTAACCCATTAGCTAACTACCTAGCTAGCTGTCTTAACCAGCTGACTAAATTAGAAAGCTGACTTAACTAGCTAACTTAGCTAGCAGACTTAACTACTTAGCTAGCTGACTTAACTGGCTGACTTAACTCGATAGCTAGCTGACTTAACTACCTGGATTCAATATTTAGCTAACTATTTAACTAGTTGAATATCTAGCTG
>NW_006971005.1:0-658 GCF_000164805.1 Carlito syrichta | reverse complement strand
GATTACAACATTCAAAGAGGACTAGAAAGTTGCTGGGAATCTATAAAGACACTGGTCCTTTACAAGTGGCAACATGCTTTGAACAATTTGGAGGAATAGAAGCCCAGATTCCAGATAAGACCTTATAACGGAGACTGTAAATATGGATTGAGGTCTTCCCTAATCCACATTCCTTTTTTTTAGTATCAGGAAGACGCGAGGACGTTTTCTGGTGATGTAGAAGTACAAACTCTTACATACCAATACACATACGCCAAGAAGTTTCCCCAGGATCTGGAATCGAAGATTGCTAGTTCCCCCTTAAGAATACATCCTGAATATGTGGAAACCCCTAATCCCATATTCTTAATGTTAAAATGGATGTTCAGCAGTAATTTCTGGACTACGAGGTAAACCGGAAGCCAGTGATCACATTAACAAATGGCAGATGATTGCGTGGATTGTGGAACCCGTTCTTACAGGTCCCTTTGAAACAAATGGACCAGTAGGCCAGATTCTTAGTTACAAAGATCAAGAGGTGCAACACGTTCCTGGTCAACAGCAATGCCTGAATTGTGGTATGCATATAGGACGCTGCTCTGAATAATATGAGAACCAGGACTCCCAGATTACAGATTAGCATTTGCTAAAGTCCCTGTCAATTCCTACGTATGAGCAG
>NW_006971004.1:0-434 GCF_000164805.1 Carlito syrichta | reverse complement strand
GGACACAACAACAATTACTATGGCAGAGAAGATACAATAAAAGTGGAAATTTTAATAGTATACTTAATTCATTTATTCTCTTGGGCTTCTGTTTCAAGGTACTGTAGAAATTAACAATTGTTCCTTCTGTTTTTTGATGATCTTTTTCTATTTCTATTTCCTACCTGACAAAATAAAAAATAATTTAAACTTACATTTTTTATTCAATTTTATGGTGCCCTGAGATTTACATTCCAGACATGAAGAAGAACTGAGAAGAATCAGAAAATAACCCATAAAGCCTTCCCTTCCTGTTTCTTGACAACTAGTTAAGGCCACGCCAGTCATTAGTACAACTGAAATTATCTTGATTTCAACTCGGAAATTCACGTAATAAAAATAATTATCTTATACATCCCTATATTGACAAAAATGTCTTTCTTGTACTTTATGAA
>NW_006971003.1:0-620 GCF_000164805.1 Carlito syrichta | reverse complement strand
GGTGGGGGAAGAAGGAGTGATCGGGAGAGGATGGGACATCTCACACGCACAAAAGTTGTAGTCCATGCGATCAGAACTCGGCTGGCCATTGCATTGCCAGTCCGCCTTGATTGTTCTGTGCCCAACAGCTGCCCTAGCAGGGGCCATCTGTTCCATGAGCTCACAAATGTCTTTGTAGTGGGTCACAAGTGTGGAATTTGGAGGCAGGCATTCTGGGGCGACTGACCAAAGGTGATAGATGGATGTGCCAGGTGGCCAAGGTTGAAACCTTCCACGAATGACAGGCTGGAAAGTGTCTTTTCCTCTGCCATTCCTGTGGTTGACTCCTCGTGCTGGGTGGCAGTGGTGATGCTGGTCATGATTATTTTCATTTGGAGTCAGAATCTCGTTCTGTTCCCTAGGTTGTAGCGCAGGGGCTGGCTCAAGGCCACAGTGAGCTTCACCTGCTGGAATCAGGCGATCTTCCCACCTTGGACCCCTGAGTGGATGGAATGACAGGCCTGTGCCACCATGCCTGGCTAATATTTGGATTTAATTTTGATGGCTGAGAAGAGGTCTTGCCCCATGTCCTGGGCTGGTGTTGAATTCCCAGCTTCAGGCCATCCACCCTCCTGGGCCAC
>NW_006971002.1:0-680 GCF_000164805.1 Carlito syrichta | reverse complement strand
TTTGGGGGGGATTGGGACTGGAGGGTGTCAAGGTTGGGGTACCATCACATGTGGGGGAGTCGGGTGCGGAAGGACTGAGGGCAGAAGATTTTCAGGAAATGGATTTCTTTCTTCTTTCTTTCTTTCTTTCTTTCATCTTTCTTTCTTACTATCTTTCTTTCTTTCTTTCTGTCCTTCCTTCTGTCTTGTCTTTTCTTTTCACACTAGGTTGCACAGGCTGATCTCAAACCATGTGACTTGAGCCATCCTCTCAGCCTGGGCCTCCAAAACTGCTGTGATCACAGGCTTTCCATTTGGGCGTCATCCTGGTCTTCTTGCCTGGTCTTGAACTCTGGGTCAGAGACAATCCTCTTTCCATGGCCTGCCCTCATATACAAATAGATACTCTTCTTTTTTTTCTTTTCTTCCTTTTTTCTATTAGTCAGAGTCTCACTCCATTGCCCAGACTGAATAGTGGTGCACACTACCGGCCACTGCAGCCTCAGTCACCGGGCTCCCTTGAGCCTTTCCCCAGCCTTCCCAGGAGCCCGAAAGACAGGCGGGTGCCACCATCCCCAGCTCATTAGGGATGGAAGGTTGAGATGGAGCCTCACCAAGGTGCCCAGGTGGGACTCCACCCTCAGGCTCGAGCCGGCCACGTGGCCTTGGCTTTCCCATGTGATGGGATGACAAGGCGGAAC
>NW_006971001.1:0-717 GCF_000164805.1 Carlito syrichta | reverse complement strand
TAACTCAACGAGATAGCAACCCTTCCTAGCTAGTGATGTCAGCGAGTTAAGTCAGATGGATAAACAACTGGCTAGCTGGTTAAATCATCTAGTTTAATCATCTGTCTAGCCAGTTGGGTAGGTAGGCAGCTAGTTAGATAAGTCAGCTTACTAGCCGGCAGGCTATCTGTTCAATTCACATAGGTAAGTCAGCTGGCTAGGCTGCTGGCTAGGTAGGTAGCTAGTTAGATTAGTTAGCTGGATAGGCAGCTTTCTAGCTTAAGTCAGGCAGGTAAGTCAGCTAGCTAGCCAGTTGGCTAAATAGGTAGTCAGCTAGTTAAGTCAACTGGGTAGCCAGCTGAGTAGCTGGTTAAGACAGCTAGTTAAGTCAACTGGCAAACAGTAGGCTAGGCAGTTAAGTCAACTCATTAAGTCAGTTGGCTATACAGCTGGTTAGCTAGTTAAAAAGCTAGTTAATTTAGATGGCTAGCCATCTGACCTGCTAGTTATTTCAGCTATTTAAGACAGCTGACTGACTAGGAAACTAGCTATATAAGTCTGCTAGTTATGTCAGCTGGGTAGCTAGTTAAGTCAGAGAGTTATGGCTGCTGAATAACTCGATAGCTAGCTAGGTAGCAAGGTGGTTAAGACAGCTAGTTAACCCAGCTGTCTAGCGAGGTAGCTAGCTGGTTAAGTATGCTAGTTAAGTCAGCTTGCTATCTAGTTAAGTCAGTGACT
>NW_006971000.1:0-743 GCF_000164805.1 Carlito syrichta | reverse complement strand
TACGTGCAAATTCAAGCTTGAGATGTGATGCTTGGCTAATTGGTTCTCAGCCTGGGCTTCTAATTAGAATCACATGGTCAGGTTGAAGAACTACCATCACCTGTGCCCTCCCTCAGACTCTGTCTACTGGTCTGGATGGAAGTATCCATGTTTAAATTTGTTACCTGTACATGATTCCAAGTTTGAGTCAGAGTAAAGCACAAGGACTCTCAGGTATATTCATTAGATTTCAGTTTAGAAGGGAGTTTGCTTTTCCTGCTGTACTTGGGCTTGGTCAGGCAGGTCAGTGGAGCCGCACTTTCTTTACTGCAGCAGAAATTGCTGGTGTTTGTGGTGAGGGAGGGCACTTGAAGGCAGGAAAGAAGAAACACTTTCTTCTCTATGCAGAAGCCCATTGTTTTTTAATCTGTCTCCTGTGATGAAAGGCAGAGAAAAAAGGACTTTGCACTTCTGTATCGTTCTACCTATGAATGAAGTGGTAGCAGGTAAAGGATTGTGAGTATGGCATTAAAGGCATATTCTGACTGGACATGGTAGTTCATGCCAGTAATTTCAGTTCTTTGGGAAGCAGAGGTGAGAGGATTGCTTGAGCCCAGGAGTTTGAGACCAGCTTGGACAACATAGGGAGAACTTGTCACTACAAAAGGAAAAAAAGTTAAAAAAAAAAAATGTAGCCAGGATTGGTGGTGTGTACCTGTTGTTGAAAGGCTGATTTAAAAGAATTGCCAGAAGGCCAGGAGGTC
>NW_006970999.1:0-694 GCF_000164805.1 Carlito syrichta | reverse complement strand
AAAACATGAGGCGTGCTTGAAGTTCTGATTTCCTTTAGCCCTTAGCAAGACACACTGTAGATTTATCGGTGTTGAGGACCCATGCAACCCAGATTCCTTATTTATCCTTCGCAAGAGTCATGAAGTTTCCTTTATATGAGCATTTCGCATTACACGGATTCCTGCTTCATTCTGAGCAAGACAGTGAAATGTTTTGTGGTGATGTAGAATTCAAGTTGTATGGATATCAATTGAAAGACGCCCAGATGTTTCCTAGGCAACTGGAATCCAAGATTCCTGGTTCCGTTTTACAAGACACCCTAATAATATGGGGACCTAGAAACCCAGATTCCAGATTAAACCTCATTGACAGGCCCTGTAGTCTTCGGCGAGTGAGAACTCCAAGAAACTGGATTATCTTTTTGTTCTCAGCAAGATGCCTTGATTTCCCTGTCTATGTGTATTCCAAAACCCTGTATTCAAAAAGACAGATGCCAAAAATTTTCCTAGGGATGGGGATTCCATGATTCCTGATTACCTTTAACAATGCTTACAAAACATTTGGCAACTGCAAAATCCTCAGCCCCTCTCAAAATAAAAGGACAAATGGAAGTTTGAGAAGTGCAACGTTCATCTTGAGACCAGGAGTTGCATCCAAATATGTCAAGATGATCCTTTATGTGCTGGAATCTAGCCTTAGTTGTCCCGAGGAACC
>NW_006970998.1:0-958 GCF_000164805.1 Carlito syrichta | reverse complement strand
AGTTAAGCAAGCTGGCTAGACATCTATCCAACCTGGTAGCAAGCTAATTAAGTCTGCTGGCTAGCCAGCTGGCTAGCTGGTTTAGTCAGCTATTTAAGTCAGCAGGCTAGACACTGGGTTGGGTAGGTAGCTAGCTAGTTAAGTCAGCTGGTTAGCTGGATGACTAGCTAATTAAGTCATGCAGTTAAATGAGCTGGCTAGCCAGCTGGCTAGCTATGTGGCTAGCTATTTAAGACACCTGACTAGGAGGATGGCTATCTAGTTAAGTCAGCTAATTAAGTCAGCTGGTTAGCCAGCTGCCTATATAGGTGGCTGGTTAGTTAATACGGCTTCTTAGTTGGCTAGTCAGTTAGGTGGCCAGATATTTAAGACAGTTAGCTAGCTGGCTGAATAGCAGGGTGGCTGGCTAGTTAAGCCGACTGACTGTCCCACTCTCCATAAATGCAGGTGGCTTCTTATCCCAGCTTATTAGCCAGGAGGCCAGTCCGCTAGCTGGCTAGCCAGCAGAGTAGCTAGCTAGCCAGTCATGTAGGTAGCTAGTTAAGTTAGCTTGCTAGGTATATATCCAACCAGGTAGCTAGCAAGTTAAGTCAGCTGGCTAGCCAGCTAGACAGCCACCATGCTAGTCAGTTAGATATGTCAGCTAGCTAGCCAACTAGCTAGTTAAGTTTGCTATTAAGTCAGCTAACTATCCAGCTAGCCAGTTAAGTCAGCTAGCTAGTCACGTTGCTAGTTAGGTAGCTAGTTAAGTCAGCTAGCTAGACAGCAAGATAGTCAGCTAGATAGTTAAGTCAGTTAGCCAGCAGCCAGATAGCTGTTAAGTTAGGTTAGCAACCTAGAGAGTTAGTTAGATTGTTTGCTGGCTAGTTATGTCAGGTAGATAGCCAGCTATCTTTTCAGCTAGCTAGTCAAGTCAGCTAGCAAATCAGTTAGTTACTTAGCTAACTAGTTGACTAGC
>NW_006970997.1:0-735 GCF_000164805.1 Carlito syrichta | reverse complement strand
TCATGACCTTGATACCCAAATGAGCCACTGAATGGGCAGTGAAGTGCTCTTGTGCACCAGATTCCAAGCTCTAGATCCAGAGTGCCTGGATAGATGACTCATTCTTCTGCTTCCTAAAGGTGTAGCCTTTTAATGCCTCTGTTTTCTAATCTGTAAAATGGATCTGGTTGTTATTTGTGGTAAATGAGATAGTCCATGGGAAGCATTGAGAAAAGAGCTGGGTAACAAGGTAGCACCCAATAAACTTTAGCTAGTATCAGTATTAGAATGAAAAACAGAGTTAGAATGAAAGTAGTGTCAGATTGGTACTAGCATTGCTAATGGGCTGACTCTAAGCCTCACAGTGAAATCTTATGTTTAAATGTTGGAAGAAAATAAAGGAAAGGAGAGATTGTAAATGATGGTAGAGATGGATGGGACCACAGCAGATGACAACTATTTATGCAGAGAGCATTTTAATAGGGATAACAAATCAGGATATATTTGCCATTAAAGTTTAAGAAGATATTTTACAAAGTTCACTCATCTTTATCATCAAGAAGTTATTCCTATTATTTGGAAATACAAAAACTCAAGGATAAACCTTCTTGGTGTCTCTTGTGTGCCTTTTGTGCCCTACTCTGTTGAATACTTACCTGTTGACATTTAGAATTGGCAACTTAATAGTTATTTTTAAAGACTGTCAAAGCCATTTCTAGTCTTCCTAGTTTCTGAAGGACCTGAGGATATGGGTAG
>NW_006970996.1:0-629 GCF_000164805.1 Carlito syrichta | reverse complement strand
TGACCACTGGCCTCAGCCTCCCAAAGCACTGGGATAATGAGGCTGAGCCCCCAAGTCCGGCCACAATCTTTCATCGAAAATGAACCAGAAGACCCAGTGCCCCAGCCCATGCCTGGAATCCCAGTGCTCTGGGAGGCCAAGGCAGGAACATGGTTGTAGCCCAGAAGCCCAAGGCCAGCCTATGACATGCAAGGAGATCCTGTCTCCACACCCATACAAACAAGGAGTCTGGAGTAGAGGTGCCCATCGTTCTGGGCACTCCGGAGGCTGAGGTTAGAGGTTCACCAAGGCCCATGATTTAGAGGCTGATGGATATCAACGGTCATGTCCCCAGACACCAGCCTGGGCCACAGAGCCAGAACCTGTGTCCAAAAACATCAGAATTATAAACAGATTCTCAACTGTGCGTGGTGGGTTCACATGGTGACTGGCTTTGGGACCAGGATCTCTGGGATTGGGGGGACAATGTCACTGGTGATTGATGTGTCCCTAGTCTTTCTTGACAGAAGGTCCTAATTGTCGAGTCAAATGGTCGACCTGCCTGGGGCACATTTCTCACCTCTGAGATGAGAGCTGGTAGGAACCCAGCTAGGGAGCCTCAGGAACTCAGGTACCAAAGCAGGAGCAGA
>NW_006970995.1:0-732 GCF_000164805.1 Carlito syrichta | reverse complement strand
TGTGGACTAGTGTATCACATATTCCTTATTCTCTTAGCGTGGGGTCGTGTAATGTCCTGTATATAGGACTCCCTTTCCCTAGATTCCTGTTTGGAAACCTGATTCTTGTTTTGCCATTAGCAAGATGTCATGTAGATATTGGGATGGAGGAACCGTGTAAAAGAAGTGTCTTATTTCTCCTAAGTTAGAGATCGTGTAGATTTTGTATATGAGGAGTGCTATTAACTATGTTCCAGCTTCTAATCCCTGATTCTTTTTTAGCCCACAGTAGATGGCCTGTTGATTCTTAGGACTGAGGACTGCTATAACCCCTGTTTTTTTTCTTCCTTCCAAGGTGCTGTGTATTCTCCTGTATAATAGGACTCTTATTAGATACATCCTGCTTCAAAACTCTGATTACTTTTTAGCAGTTTCCAAGATGCTCTGTAGATTTTTGGGATTGAGGACTCGTGTCACCAAGATTCCTTATTCTTTCTTGGCAACACGTCATGGAGTTGCCTGTAAATAAAGACTCCATTTCCCGGATTCATGCTCAAAAACACCATGATTCGTGTTTAGCCCATAGCAAGACAACCTGACGTTTTAAACATGAGATGAGCTCGAAGCCTTAATTCTTGTTTATATCGCAGCAAGACACCCTGAGAATTTTTCGGATTGTGGACTAGTGTATCACAGATTCCTTATTCTTCTTTACTGAGGGGCCGTGTAATTTCTGTATATGAAGACTCCCTG
>NW_006970994.1:0-783 GCF_000164805.1 Carlito syrichta | reverse complement strand
AGTAATAAGTACCTGGATTTTTCCTGTGTAATCCAAATCCATCACTCCAGGAATAATGGAAAATCCTTGTAAAGACAAAGAACTTTTATCTAGTATTATTCCAACTATTCTTTCAGGAGAGGGCCTTATTCCCGTAGGAATTGGTGTTATTGAGACATCTAAGGTTAATATTATTGTGGTGGAGGAATAGAGGTCTTGTCTTGTGTTTTTTTTTTGGTGGCTCGGATGAGTTTTGTGGTGGAACAAAAGGAATGAATGGTTTTATGGTGGAAGTTGTGCCCCTATTGTCAGGTGTGGCCAGGGCTCGCCCCTCAGGAAGTTTTTCTGAGCCGGGATGACTTGTTCATTTAAAGGAGTACCATTTTTATGAAATTTAGATACGCATTTTTTAGCCCAATGAAAACATTTTTGGTATTTGGGACACAAGGATTTTGGTTGAGTAGACCCAGTAAGTGGTGACGATGTGTCGTGTAAGCCAACCATACCTTGCTTAGCCGAATAATTTCTGTTAATGTATCTGACTTGACTACAGTTTAAGCAAGACTGTAATGATATATTTTTTATATATTTTTACTTATATTATTTTTGTATTGTTTATATTATTTATATATTGTTTATATATAGTTTGTATTGTTTATATTTATATTATTTATATTATGTATATAATATTTATATATTTTGTTTGTTATTTATATTACTTATATATTGTTTTTATTGTTTATATATATTGTTTATATTATTTATATCACATATATTATTTATATATTTTTGTTTATTATTGTG
>NW_006970993.1:0-772 GCF_000164805.1 Carlito syrichta | reverse complement strand
TTAAGTCAAGCTGTCTAGCTAGGGAGCTAGCTAGTTAAGTCAGGTAGTTATGTCAGCTAGCTGGCTAGGTAAGTCAGTTTTCTAGCTAGATATCTTGCTAGGTATCTAGCTAGTTATTTCAGCTAGTAAATTCAGTTGGCCAGCTAGGTAGCTAGCTAGCTAAGTCAGCTAATTAAATCAGCTGGCTAGTTAGTTAAGTCACCTAGTTAAGTCAGCTGGCTAGCCAGTTGCCTAGCTGGGTAGCTAACTCTCTAAGTCAACTCGCTATCCAGCTGGATACCTTGGTAGCTAAATAGTTAAGTCTACTGACTATCATGAGGGATACATATGTAGTTAACCAGTTAAGTAAGCTGGCTAGTCACCTGGTTAGCTAGTGATGCCAACTAGTTAAATCAGCTGGCTAGCCAGCTGGCTAACTAATTCAGTCACCTAGTTGAGTCAGCTGGCTAGCCAGCTGGCTAGCTGGTTAATTTTGCTGGTTAATTCAAATGACTATCCATCTGGCTAGCTAGGAAGCTAGCTAGTTAAGTCAGCTTGCTAGCCAACTGTCTAGCTGGTTATGTCAGCTAGTTAATTCAGCTGGCTAGCCACCTGACTAGGTAGGTAGCTAACTAATTGAGTCAGCTGGCTAGACAACTGGCTAGCTAGTTAAATCAGTGAGATAAGTGAACTTTTTTAACAGCTGTCTAGCTAGGTGGCTAGCTAGTTAATCCAGCTGGCTAGCCGGATGCCTATCTAGTTAATTCATCTAGTTAAGTCAGCTGGTAGACTG
>NW_006970992.1:0-818 GCF_000164805.1 Carlito syrichta | reverse complement strand
TTACTGAATATGTTCTCATTACACAGTGGGTCTTTGCTGTTTTCCAAAGAGGAGTTTGGTTGAGAATTTGAGGATTTCATTCTCTGTTCTGATCCATTGGCCTATGGACCTATTCTTGTACCAATACCAGGCTGCGTTGATTACTGTAAACGTATAATAAAGTTTGTAGCGATAGTTCCTGCTTTGTTTCTTTTGATAAAATTCTTTTGACATTTCGTGATTATTTATGGTTTCTTATGAATCCTTTATTGCAATTTCCAGGTCTGAGAAAAATGATGTTAGCTTAATGGATATTTCACTGTATCTGTAGATTGACCAAAAGGTTAATTTTTACATTAAAGGGTAAGCAAAGTCAGGGAAACAAGCATGTCAAATTGTCATTAATGACATCAGCCTTAGAACTTTGACATCATAATGGGAGGGACCTTGACTACTGAGCAATAGTTAGGCTTCAGGCACTTGTGTACAGTGCTCTGCCAAATGTGGTAGACATGGTGAATTTCATTCCCAAGAAGTGAATGGAACCATGTGTTCACAGCTATCCAAAATTTTTCCAGGGATAAGTGACAATTCAAGGATCCTCTAAATGAGGTGTTCTTTAATTTTTTTAAAGCAGTGTTTATTGGGAGGACCGAGAAACTCCCAAACTGGGAGGGACCTCTGGGGGCTACCCAAGAGGTAGTGTTTTATTTTTATGGTCACAAAGTCCTATTGAGGCTTCGTTATAGCACAACCCAATAATATTTTAGCACTTTCTTTAGTTTAGAAACTTTTGGATGTTTTGAGTATTGTGTAACCTTTGAGCAGTTTTTCCTACG
>NW_006970991.1:2131-3039 GCF_000164805.1 Carlito syrichta | reverse complement strand
TTCTTAGTGCAGTCTGACACTACTTTCCTTTTAGTGCCGTCTGATACTACTTGCATTGTTAGTGTCATCTGATATTAGTTGTCATCTTATTATCATCTGATACTACTTGCCTTCTTAGGACCGTGTGGTTCTAATTGTATTATTAGTCTCGTCTGGTACTACTTGCCTTATTAGTGCCGGCTGATACTCCTTTCCATACTAGTGCCGTCTTATACTCTTTGCATTATTAGTGCTGTCCGATAATGCTTGCTTTATTAATCCATCTGATACTCCTTGCCTTATTAGTGCCATCTGCTATTCCTTGCCTTATAACTGCCGTCTAATCCTCCTTGCCTAATTATTGCCATCTAAAACTACTTGCCTTATTAGTGTCGTGTGATACTACTTGACTTATTAGTGCCGACTGATACTACTTGCCTTATTCGTGCCGTCTGATGCTACTTGCTTTATTAGTGCCATCTGATACTACTTGCGTTTTAGTGCCGTCTGATCCTACTTGGTTATTAGTGCCGACTGATCCTACTTGCATTATTAATGCCGTCTGATCCTACTTGCCTTAGTAGTGCCGTCTGATCCTACTTGCCTTATTAGTGCCTTCTGATACTACTTTCCTTTTAGTGCCGTCTGATCCTACTTGCCTTATTAGTACCGTCTGATCCTACTTGCCTTATTTGTGCCATCTGATACTACTTGCCTCATTAGTGCCATCTGGTACTTCTTGCCTTATGAGTACCGTCTGATACTACTTGCCTTATTAGTGCCATCTGATACTACTTGCCTTATTTGTGCCCTCTGATCCCTCTTGCCTTATTTGTGCCGTCTGATCCCTCTTGCCTTATTAGTGCCGTCTTCTCCTACTTGCCTTATTAATGCATTCAGATACTCCTGGGCTTATTACTGCCGTCTGA
>NW_006970991.1:0-793 GCF_000164805.1 Carlito syrichta | reverse complement strand
TTATTTGTGTGTTTTGATACTACGTGCCTTATTAGTGTCATCTGATACCTCTTGCCTTATGAGTGTCGTCTGATACTACTTGCCTTATTAGTGTCTTATCATACTATTTACTTTAATAGGGTCTTATGGTACTACTTGCTTTATTTGTGTGTTTTGATACTACGTGCCTTATTAGTGTCGTCTGATACCTCTTGTCTTATGAGTGTCGTCTGATACTATTTGCCTTATTAGTGTCATCTGATACTACTTGCCTTGTTCGTGTCGTCTGATATTGCTTGCCTTATTAGTGTCTTATGATACTACATAACTTATTAGTGTCTTATGATACTACTGGACTTATTAGTGTCTTATTATACTACAGGTCTTATTAGTGTCATCTGATACTACTTTCTTTATTAGTGTCTTATGATAATACTTTCCTCATTAATGTCTTATAATACTACTTGCCTTAATCGTGTCTTATGTTACTACTTGTGTTACTAGTGTCTTATGATACTTCTTTCCTTGTTAGTTTCTTATGATACTACTTTCCTTATTCGTGTCTTATGGTACTAAGTGACTTATTTGTGTATTATGTTACAACTTGCCTTATTAGTGCTGTCTGATACTACTTATCTTATTAGTGTCTTATGATACTATTTATTATAATAGGGTCTTATGGTACTACTTGCCTTATTATTTTCTTATGATACTACTTGCCTTATTAGTGTCGTCTGATACCACTTGCCTTATTAGTGTCTTAGGATAACACTTGCCTTATTAGTGTTGTCTGATACTACTTACTTATTCGTTG
>NW_006970990.1:0-5983 GCF_000164805.1 Carlito syrichta | reverse complement strand
CACTCCCTGAGCAGTGAGATGCCGCCATGCCTGTACTGATCTGTCTGGTCATCACCTGTGCCATTCCTGCATAAAATAGAACTTAGAGCAGATAACAAGAAAGGAAAATTGGAGGTTTCTACGGTTTACCTTCCTGCCTATGCCATCTCAGTGAGTAGGGAGGGCTGGACGGTCCCCCCACCCTGGGGGTCTGTTGTCTTCATCAGCTGCCCCCACACTGGGCACCTCCACTCTTTCCAACTCAGTTCAGTTAGCTCCCAACACCGGCACCCTCCTGTTTCTTTACAACCCTCCTTTGTGCTGGCCTGAAACTCTATGCTCCAAACTCATCAAACTGCATACAGTTCCCCATATGGCACAAGACTTTTTATGGATGTCCATTTCCTTTTCTCTAGGTAAATGCACAAACGGGTAGTCATTGGATCATGGGGACAATGTGGGTTACCTTTGTAAGAAACTGTGAATATGTTTTCCAAACATACTGTACCATACACCCCCAACAGCAAGGCACCTCAGTTTCAGTTGTTCCACATTTTTTTTCCAGCAATTGGCACAGTCAACCATTAAACTTTAATTTAATCATTAAAATTAAAATTACCCATTCTAATAGAAGTGCCTGGAACTAGATTGTTTTGTTTTGTTTTGTTTTGTTTTGAGTTGGAGTCTCACTCTGTCGCCCAGACTGGAGTGCAGTGACCGCTCCCGGCCACCGCAGCCTCAACCTGCCGGGCTCCAGCGATCCTTCCGCCTGAGCCTTCCAAGTGGCCGGAATTACAGGCATGCGCTACCATGCCCGGCTGATTTTTTGATTTTATTGTAGAGATGAGGTCTCGCTGCCCAGGCGGGTCTCGAGCCCGCAGGCTCAGGCAATTCACTCACCTCAGCCTCCCAAAGGCGCGGGATTACAGGCTGAGCCACTGAGCCTAGCTAGATTGTTGTTTAATTTGCATTTCTCCAAGGCTAATCCTGTTTCAGCATCTTTTCGTATGCTTATTTGTCATGTGTATTATCTTTTGTGGTGAAGGATCTGTTCAACTCATTTGCCTTTTTTATTTTTTAATTGTGATTATTTCACTTTGGGAATTCTTCATATTTGGGGGGTCCAAGTCAGGCATATGCTTTGCAAATTATTTCTCCCAGTGGGTGGATTGTCTTTTTTTTTTTTTTTTTTTAGCACCGTTTTTTTTTTTTTTTTTTTTTAGCTGGGTGCTGTGGCTCATGCATGTAATCCCAGTACTTTGGGAGGTGGAGGAGAGAGGATTGCTTGAGCCCAGGGCTTCAAGACCAGCCTAGACAACCTGGGGAGACTTTGACTCTACAGTAAATCAAAAATTAGCCAAACATAGTGGTGCATGCCTATAGTTCCAGCTACTTGGGAGGCTGAAGCAGAAGGATCGCCTGAGCCCAGCAGGTCAAGGCTGTGGTGGCTGTGAGCATGCCAGTGCACTTCAGCCTGGGTGACAGAGTGAGACTACAACTGGGAAAAAAAGCAAATAAATAAATAAACTCAATGTCTTTTGAAGTTCATTTGTTAAATCTCGATTATATTACAATTTATCATTTTTTTCTATTGTAGATTATGCTTTCAATGTTGCATCTCAGAAATCTTTACATAAACCAGGATTATAAAAATATTATTTCTCTGTATTTATCTTAAGTTTTATGACTGTAGTTTCACATTTTATTCAATTATCAAGAAATATCAGATATATAATTTTTCTATTCTGACAGTTCCAAATCTATTTTATTTTTACACTTTTCAAATATCTCCCCAAATCCTTTACCTCTTTTGTTATTACAGCTTTCTTTTCTTGGAAATTCTACATTTCAAATTTTTTGTCAAAGAATTCCAGCATCAGGATCACCTAAAAATGTATTTTTTGGTCTTGATTATTGATCTCTTTTGCTTATGTACATATCTCTTAACATTTTATCGTATGCTGTGTGTATTCTATAAGTAGAAGTTATGGATAAAGCACAAAATATAAAATACGTGCACAAGCTGGGCTCGGTGGCTCATCATGTAATCCCATGCCTTGGGAGGCTGAGGTGAGTGAATTGCCTGAGCCCGTGGGTTCAAGACCCACTTAGGCAACTTGGTGAGACCTCATCTCTACAATAAATCACAAAAAAAAAAATTAGCCGGGTGTGGTAGCGTGTGCCTGTAGTTCCAGCTACTTGGAAGGCTGAGGCGGAAGGATCGCCGGAGCCCAGCAGGTCGAAGCTGCAGACTGGGAGCCGCCACCGCATTCCAGAGTCTGGGTGACAGTGAGACTCCAACTCAAAAAAAAAAAGTGCACAAATAAACACACATGTACATGCATTTCCCACCAACCAAGGGGAAATAACCTTCACTCTGTTGGGATGTAGAGTGAGAAGCTGATCAGTTAGACACAATCAATCAAAGGGTGTGTTATTTTGCAACCTGAAGACTTTACTGCATGAAATTTCGTGTCTTTCAAACTTCAAACATTTCTGAGACTAGGAGACTGTTAGGTTGTGGGACTGAGATGCTGGCACTGTGGGAACACAAGGTCTTCTTAGCTTTCCAGCCCTCCACAGCCTTCATTTCTCTGCAATATTCCCATGTAGTCTTGGGTATTTTTTGCACTTAACCTTGTTCACATTAAGACCTGAGGCATCAGACTAAAGGTTTATCAATTTTGGGTTGATGGCTCTTAACTCAAGTAAATATTTTTGCTGTTGTTGTAGTTTTGCTTTGGTTTGTGTGTGTGTGTGTGTGTGTGTGTGTGTGTTTTCTCACCTCTTTCTACACTGCTACCCAATGTCTCCAACAAGTTCCAGATATAAGAATATCCTCTGTCACTTGCTCACCTAAGAGAGATGTATCCTTGGAATTTATAATTTTTTAATACATCTGTATAGTCCTATACCTTTAAGAACTGTATGACATTTTGGATTATCTGACAGTTTCTTATTTTTCAGCAGAAATGAAAGGTCCTTTCACATTTTAACTAGAATTAGAATTCCAGACTAAATATTGATTAGCTTCAAATGTTAATTCTTCAAATGATCCATCCTGTTGTCTAATATATGTATCCTTCTTGTATGCATATTGAGTTTCTCCATTTATACTACTGGTTCCTCATAGTACATTTTTGAATTGAAAGTTATGTATTTTATTTTTGTTTTGTTTTGTTTTGTTTCAGTGACAAAGTCTCACTCTATCATATGGGGCTAGAGTGCACTGGCATGATCATGGCTCACTGCAACCTCGAACTCCTAGTCCAAAGCTTTCCTCCTACCTCATTATCTCCAGTGTCCCAAGACACAAAACTAATTTTTAAAAAAAATTTGTAGAGTTGGGGTCTCACTGTGTTACATAAGCTGTTATGGAACTCTAGCCTCAAGTTAGTCTCCCACCTCAGCCTTGCAAAGTGATGGAATTGCAGTTATAATTTGTTTGTATTGTTTCTTCTTTGTAAGACAGTCTTTCATGTCTATGACTTGTGCTCTGAGTCACATTTTGAATTTTTTTTTAAGTTTTGATAATCAGTATTCTAACTATTGTCATTCCCTAATCATTTTGTAATAAAAGTTTTGATTTTATAATAGTCACTTAGAAGAGACCTTTTTGTACTTTGATTAATCATTTCTACTTGTATCACATTATGTTGAACAGCTGTTTCATGAGTTATTTTATTTTTATATATTGTAAAATTGTGAAGATAATATTCATCATTTAGCTATTGTCAAATTTGGAAGTAGAACCCAGGGACTTAAAAAAAAATAAAGCTCATTCTCCTTAACTGACAATAAAATGTATGTGTGAATTGTTGTCTATGTATGTTAGCATTTCACTGAGTTTCTTTTAGTAATTCTAATTTTTATATATGTATATAAGTTGTTTTTACACAGTATATCTTTGATCAGTAAAAATTCTTCGTGTTGAAGATTATTTTATATATTAAAGTAATTCTAAAGTAAAGTACTAAGTAACATAACTAGTACACAGAATGGACAAAACATAAGAATATAAAGAGTGTGATATGTAAATTGATCAATGTTTGAAAATAACATATGTTATATATTTCGCTACCATATTCTCTGGGAAAACTCTCACTTCAAGTGAGGTGCAAACTTTCCATTGGGGTATAAATTGAACAAAAGGCCTTGTGATCTCTGAATTAAGAATAAGTGGTATATAATGACCCTCAAATCCTTAAATTGTTCATTCATTCTCTGTCAACTATACCTGGAGGCCTTTTTGACTGATATGAGGCATAGTAAAACTAACTGGCACTCACACATTGTTCTTACACATATATTCTTCTATAAAATGGCTTTTAAATGTGAATCTCATGGAAAGTTCAATTTTATGATGTGTTTTATTTGATTGATTCTTCTTATTGAATTTTCCCATTTGAACTTGAGCAAAGCTCTTTGAACTCAGAGGCTTCCCTTCAAAGGACGTTTTACCCCATTTAAAAAATAAAAATTACTTCTGCTTCTGGGATGATAAAGCAGACACTTTTCCCCCTTCCTTCCCTCTAAGCACAACTAAAATCTCTAGATGATGTGCGTATATTGCAAAGCACATGGAAAGGCTCTTAAAGGTGAGGGAAGAAGGCAGCTAAGTGTGTGAGCCCAAGACCCAGGGGATGCCATGGGCATGAGCCCTGGTGTTCTCTTTCTGCCTGATTGGAGCTGAAAATTGCAGAAACCTGGAAACACTAAAGGCACAGACAACAAACATCCAACAAAAGGAATGGAAAAGAATGGTCTTGCAAGACAGAAAACTTTGATGCAAAAAATGCTCTTTCAATCAAACACCACATAAAAGATCGCAAGCCCACCCACACCCATGGCAGGCAAGGTTGAGTGCCAATTCTGACCACCTGGCCCAGGTAGGAGTCTGAAGAGTCACTGCGCCCTGGGCTGTGTAGTTCAGAGGAAGCCTAGGGAGGTCAGGACACCCAATGCAGTGAAGGGACCCTCTTCTCTTCCCAGACAGGGACTCATCATGGAGGCCTAGCAAGGGCCAGAAGGTCTACTGACCAGCAGGATCAAAGTGCTCACTCTCCAGCTGTTGATAAAAGACAAATGGGAGCCTATACTTCTACTCCCAGGCAATCACTCACCTGACCCCTGATAGAGCAATCAGTGGAACCCAGCTAAAAAAAAAAAGCAAAATTAAATAAGATCCAGAATCCCATCGCATCATAAATCAAGATATCCAGATTTCATCTGAAATAGTTTGGTATAATAAGAATCACCAGAGTCTCAAAAAGAAAGAAGAAAGACAATCAAGAGATGCCAACACTAAAAGACAAGAGCTGTCAAATTTTGAAAACTTTAAAGTGGCTGTTGTAAAATGCTTGAAGGAGCAATTATGAACATATTCAGAGATAAGAAAAATATCTGCATATTAAGCCCTGCTGTATCAATTCTTACACCAAATGGAAATGATCTAAATACAATGAAAAGGCAAAGACTGACAGACCCCAAAACATGGTCTAAATATATGCAATGTATAAGAAACTCAAATATAATAATTGAGGTTGTTTAAAAATGAAAGGATGAGGGCAACCCCCTCAGGACCCCTCCCACTGTGGGAGCTTTTCTGTCCTCTCAATAAATTCTGCATTCAAAAAAGAAAGAAAGAAAGAAAGAAAGAAAGAAAGAAAGAAAGGAAGGAAGGAAGAAAGAAAGGATAAAAAGATATGTCTTATGTAAAATCAAAAAACACTAATGGCTATATTCATATCAGATAAATTGGAGGAAATTTCTGAGGAAATAAAACTACTGCATTTAGGTATGTTCATTATATATTAATAGAAGTGTCAACCAACGAAGGAAGCAGCCTTCCTAGATGTGTTTGCCCCAAATACATATAAGCAAAACTTATAAAACTAAGAGAAACATTAGAAATTATGAATTGCAGAAGCTTTCAACACTCCTCTCTCATCAACTAGTAAAAAACTGGACAGAAAATTAGAATGAATGTAATATATAACTCACC
>NW_006970989.1:0-806 GCF_000164805.1 Carlito syrichta | reverse complement strand
GACTGACAGTTGAGTCTCTAATACTATCAGTACATTTTGAGTATTGGGAGGCTAATCCTGTGTTATGCTTAATCCCAGACTCCTTGTCTGTGACTGGATTACCCCAGTCTTTCTGTCATGTAATTTTGTATTGGGTCTTTGTTAACTAAAAATATAATCAGAGTTAATAGATTAACAATAGCAGCATTCTTTATTTGCTAAGAACTGTGATATTAAATATTGTTTACAGTGGCTGTGGTTCATGTAAACTAAGATTTGCCTTTTGGTTTGAAATTTCATCTTTTTTTATTATATTTTAAAATGTCTGGGTTTCAACTTGCTGTCACATTTGTTTGAGACTGTCAACATTTCTTCTTAAGCTGCTATTGGTTGGCTTCTGGCTTTCTCTATAAGTCTATAAACATATGATATGTGACTTTTTTTCTTTCTTCCTTAAATGAATACCTGACCACATTTGTTTTGTGGCCTATATGTCTCAGCTTAATGGCTCATTTGTCAGTACTAAAGACTTATTTGGGTATTGCTATTTGGCAGTGCTCTTTTCCTGTGGCTATCTTCTGAAAGTGATTTGAATTCTAAGATTCGGTAGTCTGTGTATGTATCCAATTTGATATAATGTGAATGAATGCTTAATTTTTGCTTTAAAAATGATTGCTATTTAACCTCTAATAGAGATTTTAATTAGGATGCATCACTATACTTAGTATGTGCAAGTATGTATAATGTCAGTGTACCTGTGTCAATTAGGACTTTGTTAATTTCTTGGGGAAAATTACTTCTTGGTACAGTTAGCTATATAATAAGAG
>NW_006970988.1:0-861 GCF_000164805.1 Carlito syrichta | reverse complement strand
CGCCATGACAAAATGCTTCCTAAGCCCTCATCTGTGATTTGTAGCCACATCACCTATTTCATTTCTTGCATTGATAGTTTACATCTTCTCTTTTTCTTTGTCATTCCTGCTAGAAGTTGCATTGATCTTTTCAAAGTACTAGTGTTTCATTGGTTTTTCTCTATTGTTTTTCTAGTCTCAACTTCACTGATTTCTGCTCTTTATGATTTTATTTCTTCTGCTTGTCTTTTTTTTGTTTTCTGAAAAGGTAACTTTGAATATTGATTTGAGTTTTTTCCTCTTTTCTGATATATGTTCTTTTTTTTTTTTTTTTTTTTGAGTTGGAGTCTCACTCTGTCGCCCAGAGTGGAGTGCAGTGGCTGCTCCCGGCCACCGCAGCCTCAACCTGCTGGGATCCAGCGATCCTTCCATCTCAGCCTTCTGAGTAGCTGGAATTACAGGCAGGCATTACCACGCCTGGCCGACTTTTTGATTTATTGTAGAGATGAGGTCTTGCCAAGTTGCCCAGGCGGGCCAGGAACCCGCGGGCTCCAGTAATCCACTCGCCTCAGCCTCCCAAAGGCACGGAATTACAGACTGAGTCACTGAACCAGGCTCTGATATATGTAAATTTCCATCTCACACTTCTTTAACTGTGCTTCACAAACATTGCTAGGTTGAATTTTTATTTTCATTAAATTCAATGTGTTTGTTAAATTTCCCTTGAAATTTCTTTGATCCATGCATTTATTTAGAATTGTAGTTTTTAGTTTCCAACTGTTTGAAGACTTTCCTGTTACTTTTATGTTACTAATTTTTAGTTTGATCACATTGTGGTCAAATAAACTCTGTATCATTTGAATTATCTTAAAGTTTTTGAGG
>NW_006970987.1:1841-5524 GCF_000164805.1 Carlito syrichta | reverse complement strand
CCATGTATAAACTTAGATGAGACCTTGAGGAACTGTGGCTCTCTGGCAGCACCTGGGCCTCTGCTGTGACTGGTGTGGTGTGCACTGATCAACTCCACTGTCATATCAAAATACCAGGGGTCAGGTGGCTGAAACAATAGAAAAGTTCTTAAGGCTCAGTTCTTAAGGCTGGATGTCCAAGGTCAAGGTGCCAAGTGATTCAATTCCTGGTGAGGGCTCCCCTCCTAGTCATAGACGGCTTCCTTCTGGCCATGTTCTCAACATGGCCACTTTGTGCACTCTTTCAGAGAGAGCAAGCTCTGTGCACCCATGCATAGAAAGCAAGCTCTCTGCTGTCTCTTCTTAGAAGTGCACTGCAAGTGCATTCAAAAGTGGGCAAAAGACATGAATAAACATTTCTCAAAAGAAGATAATGAGCAGCCAGCAGACACATAGAAAAGTGCTCAGCCTCACTCATCATCAGAGAAATGCAAATCAAAACCACATTGAGATACCACCTAACCCCAGTAAGAATGGCCATCATTAATAAAACAAGCAAGCCAGGCTTGGTGGCTCAGCCTGTAATCCCAGCACTTTGGGAAGCTGAGGTAAGTGGATTGCCTGAGCCCATTGGTTCAAGACCCAACTGGGCAAATTGACAAGACCTCATCTCTACAATAAATTAAAACAAAACAAAAAAAATAGCCAGGCGTGGTAGTGCAAGCCTGTAATTCCAGCTACCTGGAAGGCTGAGGCGGAAGGATTACCAGAGCCCAGCAGGTTGAGGCTGGTGGCCAGAAGTGTGCCACTGCACTCAAGTCTGGTTGACAGAGTAAGACTCCAACTCAAAAAAATAAATAAATAAGTAAAACAAACAAAGTGCATTACATTCATCAGGGCTCTCCATAGAGAATAAGTTAATAGGATGTGTCCTGGGGACTTACCACAGGAATTGGCTCATGCAGTGATGGGGACATTGGGATGCTGGTAGTATGGCTCAGTCCAAGCCTTAGGACCAAGGAATCCAATGGTATAACTCTGTCTGATGCTAGGAGCATCAGGATCTAGAGTATTGTTTCTTACTGCTCCTTCTCCAGGAATTAGGCCACCTTTCTGCCCTCTTCCTATCTCACAGTTTATAGGTTGGAGACACCTCCCCTGGCTACCTTTCTCCAGCTACCAAGCACACACATACAGGACGTGATCATTCAGGTGTATTTACCAGCACAAGGGATTTGGATAAATCTGTGGATTATCTACTTTGTGTTTCATTCCCAGGGAGCAGGAACAAAACCCACTGTACTCAATAATGCTTCCTCAGCACCTGGTCCAACCCAGCCCAAGTTTGATGAACAAATAAATGAACAGCCACAGGTGACTGGGCCATGGATGGACACATGAATGACACAACTGGGGTGAGACAGATCTCTCCAGAAAATGCAAAACTGGTGATGCTTGAACTAGAAGGTGGTGGGAAGGGGAAACCAAAGCGTGAACAGGAGTCTGGAAAGAAAGCAGGGAAGAAGATGGAGGAACAGGAGAAGGGAGGAACAGACCAGGGCTTGAGGAAGAAGAGACAATACAAAACGGGCAGAGATGAAAGAGAAAGGTAGAGACTTCTACTTCCAGTCAAGATGGAGGACTAGGCACTGGATTTATCTTCCCCCTAAGACCAGCAAAAAAAAAAAATACTCAAAATATGTAACAAAACACTGATTTTCAAAAGCAGGATGGTGATGCATGAGAAACGGGAAACTAACAAGGCAGGCTCTGTGATTATTCTCAGTGTACTGTCTTAACATGGTTTCCAGACCATGGTGCAAGAAGGGACCCCTAAGGGGGTGGAAGTAATAAGGCTGAGTAATGAGGCTGTGGAAGTAATGAAGATGAGAACAGGGTGCGGCCCACTTTGCAGGATGAGGAACAGGAGAGGAGGGAATGGAACAGAGACTGGTGGAAATCTATCTCCTCACATATTCTGCAGAATATGATTGAGGTGTGCATGTGACAAGTCATCTCAGGCCAGAGAAAGAACTGCCCAAGAGGAATAGCAGAAAAAAGACACATCAATTACACCGCCAGGAAGAGTACTTATTCCCACCAGTCAAACTGTGAAAGCTCGTGGCTCAGGGGACACTGAATACACAAGGGTGGGAAACACTCAGGCCTCAGTGGTGGGAAATACTCAGACCTAGGTTAAATGCTGCTACCAGCCTGCTGAATAAAGACTGAAAGCAACACCCAGAAGGATCAAAATGTTTATTGATCACTTAACGAAACCCCAGAACAAAGTTTAAGAATATTTACAGAAATTCAAAAGTTCACAGGCCTAACAAGATAAAACTCACAATTCACAAAGTTTAACAATGAAATTTAATATGTTGCTAGGTGCCGTGGTTCACACCGGTAATCCCAGCACTTTGGAAGACTGAGGCAAGAGGACTACCTGAGACCAGGGGTTCAAGATCAGCCTATGCAACTTGGTGAGACTTTGTCTCTACAATAAATCAAAAAATTAACTAGGCATGGTGGCACATACCTGTAGGTCCAGCTACTTAGAAGACTGAGGTGGAAAGATTGTCTGAGGCCAACAGGTCAACCCTGCAGAAGTCATGAGAATGCTACTGCACTCCAACCTGAGTGACAGAGTGAGACTGGGACTCAAAAAACAAAATAAAAAATAATAAAATTGATAAAATAATTTTTTAAACTACAATGCTTACAAAGAAGCAGAGAAACATGACCTATAAACAAGAAAAAGGAGCCAATCAAAACTTACCTAAAACTAATATAGATGTTATATTAGCAGATAAAATATTAAAAATTATATTAACTATATACTATATGTTCAAAGAGATAAGTAGCAATATAAGAAACAAAACAAAACAAAGAACCCTAAATTAAACTACCAAAGATTAAAAAAATACCATATCTGAAATGAAAAACACACTAGATGGGATTAACAACAAATTACACATTGCACAAAAAGATCTGTGAATCTGAAGATAGAGTAAAATGCAGCGCACAGAGAAAATGTGAGTAGCAAAAAATTATAATACAAGAAGCCATAAAACACATTCAAGCAGTCTAAGTTACATTTAATCAGATCCTCTGGAAAAAAAGGGGAAAACAAAAACTAATTATATTTTTGGCCAAAAACAATTCAAACTCTATGAAAACTATAAGCTCACAGATTCATGAAGCACAATGAAATCTAAGCACAAGAATCATAAAGAAAATTACACCAAGGCACAACATAACAGATGACTCAAAACCAAAGATAAATGCAGACAAGGGAGGCAGGGAGACATCTAGAAAGCAAACTTAAGAATGACAGCAGATTCCCCACTGGAAACAATGCAAGTGAGAAGACAGTGGAACAACTTTTTTTTTTTTTTGAGTTGGAGTCTCACTCTGTCGCCCAGACTGGAGTGCAGTGGTTGCTCCCGGCCACCAAGCCTTGACCCGCTAGGTTCCGGTGATCCTTCTGCCTCAGCCTTCCAAGTAGCTGGAATTACAGGCATGCACTACCTTGCCCGGTTAATTTTTTGATTTTATTGTTGAGATGAGGTCTCATCTGCCCAGGCGGGTCTTGAACCCTCAGGCTCAGGCAATCCACTCACCTCAGCCTCCCAAAGGCACGGGATTACATGCTGAGCCACTGAGCCTGGCTTGGAACAACATTTTTAAAGTACTGAATAAAA
>NW_006970987.1:0-773 GCF_000164805.1 Carlito syrichta | reverse complement strand
AAGAAGTTGGGACATTTACGCCTCACTAGTAGAAATGTAAAATGGTGTGACCCACTGTAGAAAAACAGTCTAGCTCTTTTCCAGAAATTTAAATAGTGCGTAACTTATGGCATAGCAATTCTGCTCCTAGCTATTAAACCAAAATAATTGAGAGCAGGGGATTGAACAGATATCTATTTTTTTGGTGTTTTTTGTTTTGTTTTGTTTTTTAGTTGGAGTCTTACTCTGTTGTCCAGGTTAGAGTACAGTGGCACACTCATGCCAATCCAACATCAACCTGCTGGGCTCTGGTGATCCTTCTGCCTCACCCTTCCAAGTAGCAGGAACTACAGGTACACGTTACCATGCCCAGCTAATTTTTGATTTAGTGTAGAGACAAGGTCTCCCCAAGTGGCCCGGGCTGGTCTCAAATCCACAGGTTCAAGCAATCCACTCACCTTGACCTCCTTAAGTGCTGGGATGACAGGCTGAGCCACCGTTGAACAGATATTTGTACACTTATGTTCATAGCAACATCATTCACAATAGCCAAAAGGTAGAACCAACGTGTTCATCTGTCCATCTACTCATACAATGATTTGTGGTCTACTTATACAATGAAATACTTCTCAGTCACAAAAAGGAAGGGAAATAAGGCAGACACGGCAGGGGAAATCTTGGAAGAGTCCACTTTTAGAAGGTAACTAGAAGAGCCAAGTTCATAGAGACAGAAGGTGGAATGGTGGTTACCAGGGACCAGAGATGGGAAGTGGGGGAACTACTGTATAATAGCT
>NW_006970986.1:0-1027 GCF_000164805.1 Carlito syrichta | reverse complement strand
TTTGGGTTTGGAAGATTCCACAAATTGGGGAGGTTTTGTGAAGGGGAACCAGGAATCTTAGATTCCAGATCCCAAAGAACATTATGGATGTCTTTCTCTTGATATCCAAAAAACTGGAATTCTCTTTCACCAGGAACTGTCTCGGCATCCTGCAGAGTGAAGCAGGAAGCTGGGAAATGGAGGTCGTCATATACAGGAAACTACACGTCATATTGCTAAGGAAGTATAAGGAATCTTCCTTATATGAGTTCTCAATCCCAAAAACTACAGGCCGACTTCCTAAGAGGTAACCACGAATCAGGTTATTGAAGTACAATTCTGGGTAATGGGAGTCCTCTCATACAGGAAACTTCACTGCCTATTGCTAAGTAAGAATAAGGAATCTGCGTTACTCGTGTACTCAATCCCCAAAAAAACTTCAGGTCGACTTGATATGGGCTAAACACGAATAATGGTGTTTTCGAGCATGAATCTGGGAAATGGAGTCCTTATTTACAGGCAGCTACATGACCTTTTGCTAAGAAAGATTGAGGAATCTGGGTTACACCACTCCTCAATCCCAAAAATCTAGAGAACATCTTGGAAAGTGCAAAAAAGAATCAGAGTTTCGAAGCAGGATGTATCGAATGAGAGTCCTAATATACAGGAATGTACACAGCCCCTTGCCATGGAAGAAAAAGAATCGGGGTTATAGCAGTCCTCAGTCCTAAATATCAACAGGCCATCTGCTGTGGGCTAAGCAATAATCAGGGTGTAGAAGCTGGAACATAGGTAATAGCAGTCCTCATATACAGAATCTACACGATCTGTATCTAAGGAGAAATAAGAAACCTGCTTTACACGGTTCCTCCATCACAATATCTACATGACATCTTGCTAATGGCAAAACAAGAATCAGCGTTTCCAAACAGGATTCTGGGGAAAGGGAGTCCTCATATACAGGACATTACACAACCCCTTGCCAAGGAGGAAAAAGAATCGGGGTTATAGCAGTCCTCAGTCCTTAAAATCAACAGGACATCTGCTG
>NW_006970985.1:0-804 GCF_000164805.1 Carlito syrichta | reverse complement strand
ATAGTTAGCTAAGTATTTAATTCAGGTAATTAAGTCAGCTAGCTAACTAGTAAAGTCAGCCAGTTAAGTCAGCTGCTAAGTAGTTAAGTCAACTATCTAAATCAGCTACTTAAGTCAGCTTTATAATGTAATCAGCTTCTTAAGACAGCTAGCTAGCTAGTGAGGTAACGGGTTAAGTCAGCAGGTTGAGTCAGGTAGTTAGCTAGGTAACTAAAGAGTTAAGTCAGCTGGATGAGTCAGCTAGCTAGCTAGTTAGCTAACGAGTTAAGTCAACTGGTTGTGTCAGCTAGGTAGCTCATTCGATAATGAGTTAAGTCAGATAATTAAGTCACGTAGCTAGCATGTTAGATAATGAGTAAGCTAAATAGTTAGCTAACTGGTTAAGTCAGCTAGCTAGCTATGCAGCTATTAAAGTCAGCTTGTTAGCTAGTAGCTAGCTAGTTAGCTAAGTATTTAAGTTAGCTGGGAAGCTATGTAGCTAGCTAGTTAACTATTTATGTCAGTTGGCTAGCTAGGTAGCTAGCTGGTTAAAATAGCTAGTTTAGTCAGCTGGCTTGGCAGCTGGCTTGCTAGTTAGCGAGCTAGTTTATTCAGTTGGTTAGCCAGCTGAATAGCTAGTTAATTCAGCTAGTTAAGAGAACAGGCTAGCCAAATAGCAAGGTAGGCACCTAGCTAGTTAAATCAGTAAGATAGCTAAATGGCTAGCTAGTGATGTCAGTGAGGTAAGTCAGCTGGATAACCAACTGGCTAGCTGGTCAAGACAGTTTAGTCAGCTCTCTAGCCAGCTGCCTAGGTAGGTAGAAT
>NW_006970984.1:0-754 GCF_000164805.1 Carlito syrichta | reverse complement strand
CTCGGTGGAAATTCTTCATGTCAAGTCAGAACATCGATCTGACTGGAGCACATTCTACATCTTTGGAGATGAGAGCTGGCAGGAACCCGGGCCAGGAACCTCGGGAACTCCCACACCAAAGCCGGGGCAGCCATTGGGTGGGAGTTGGGCCTGGAATGTTACAAGCTTGGGGGACCCTCAAATGTTGGGGGGCGGGGGAAGGACTGAGGGCAGAATGTTTGAAGGTGAATGGATTTCCTTCCTTCCTTCCTTTCTTTCTTTCTTTCTTTCTTTCTTTCCTTCTTTCTTTCTTTTGCTTTTCTTCTCTCTCTCTCTCTCTCTCATTCCCTCACAAGGTAATCCTGGCTGCCCTCAAAATGCCCAACTTGGCCCTTCTTCTTGGCCTCTGCCTCCCAAACAGCTGTGATCATAAGTTTTCCATATGGTCGACATCCTGGTCTTCCTTTCTGGTCATAAAATCATGGCCTGGGGTGATCTTCCCACCCAGACCTGTCCTCATCCCAGGTTTTCTGGGTTTTGCTTGGGGTCGAGGTGGGGACTTTGCATCGTGTCCAGCCTGGTCAGAAGCTCCCGGGTTCCAGCCATCTTCCTGTCTTGGCATCCCTCATTGCCAAGGAGACAGGCATGAGTCATCTGGCACACTCCACCTCACCAAAGGTTTGAGAGTCTTGTCCTCTCTTTCCCCAAGACAGCCCCTTGGAGGATTGAGCAGTTCAAACCTGGGGAATGAGGCAAGTGGATGGGTGGTACCCTG
>NW_006970983.1:0-656 GCF_000164805.1 Carlito syrichta | reverse complement strand
GAGGTTTGCCCTCACCCAAGGTTTTCTGGGTTTTGCTTGGGGTCGAGGTTGAGGCTTTCTATGGTGTCCCAGCCTGGTCTCAAGCACCTGGCATCCGGCCATCCTCCCCGTATCATCCTCCCCGAGTGCCAAACTGACAGGCATGATTTTCCCCACTGTTCCCGTCTCCCCATTGATTTGAGAGTTATGCCCTCTGTTTCCCTGAGATGGCCCCTGGGAGAGACGAGTGGGCCAGCCCTGGGGAATGAGGTGGGTGGAGGGGTGTACACCCCAGTGGAGACGTGCCCCCGTGATGAGCACTCCCCATGGGAGGGCTTGCCAGGCGACTCCAGCCGCCATTTCCAGGGACCTGGGTCATTGGAAGGGAGCGGGACTTGTGGTGGGTCCCTGTGAGGGGTGTGGAGGCCATGTGTTTGGGTCTCATGCCTGTCCCAGTGCTTTGGGTGGCCAAGCTGTGAGGAAGGTCTAAGCTCCCAAGTGGGATACCAGCCCGGGCAGCTTGATGAAACTTCCTCTCTATAAGAAGCCAAAAACCTGAATTTTGCATGGTGGCACATGCCTGTCTTTCTGGTATTTTGGGAGGCCATGGTGAGAGGATTACAGGAGCTCAGCCAATGTGGGCTGTGGTGGCCAAGAGCAGGCCCCTGCACTTTGAC
>NW_006970981.1:0-718 GCF_000164805.1 Carlito syrichta | reverse complement strand
GAGAATTGCTTTTACCCCACATTCATGCCTCGAATCCCTCAATCTTCTTTAGCAGTCAGCAAGATTCCCTGTAGGTTTTCAGGACTGAGGACTCCTATAACCCAGAATCGTTATTTTTAGCAACATCCGTGCAGTTACCTGTGTATAAGTACTCCTGTTCACAAATACATGCGTCGAAAACTTGATTCTTGTTTAGATCTTAGGAAGACGCCGTAAAATTTTTTGGAGATTGGAAAACATGTCACCCACATTCCTTACTCTTTCTTAGTAAAAGTCAGTGCATTTGTCTGTATATGAGCATTTCATTTCCCTAGTTTATTCTTCAAAAACCCAAATTCGTGTTTAGCCCTTAGACAGAAACCCTGAAGTTTTGTTGGGATGGAGGACACGTGTAAACCAGATTCCTTATTCTCCTTTAGCAATAGACAGTGCAGTTTCCTGTATATGAGGACTCCCATTATCCAGATTCCTACTCCCAAAACCTGAATGGTTGTTATCTCTTAGCAAGACGGTCTGTATGCTTTTTGGATGGAGGCCTCGTGTAACCAAGATTCCTTATTTTTCCGAAGCAAGAGGTTGTGATGTGTTCTGTATATGGAACTCACATTACGGAAATTCCTGCTTAATTCTCAGCAAGACGCCAAGACATTTCCTGGTGACCTAGTATTTCAGTTGCTTGGATATCAAGAGAAAGACTCCCATAATGTTCTTGAGGAAG
>NW_006970980.1:0-794 GCF_000164805.1 Carlito syrichta | reverse complement strand
TGGAGCACATTTTACATCCTGGAGATGAGAGCTGGCAGGAACCCGGTCAGGAACCTCGGGAACTCCCACACCAAAGCCGGGGCAGCCATTGGGTGGGAGTTGGGCCTGGAATGTTACAAGCTTGGGGGACCCTCAAATGTTGGGGGGCGGGGGGAAGGACTGAGGGTAGAATGTTTGAAGGTGAATGGATTTCCTTCCTTCCTTCCTTTCTTTCTTTCTTTCTTTCTTTCTTTCTTTCTTTCTTTCTTTCTTTCTTTCTTTCTTTCTTTCCTTCGTTCTTTCTTTTGCTTTTCTTCTCTCTCGCTCTCTCTCTCTCTCTCATTCCCTCACAAGGTGATCCTGGCTGCCCTCAAAATGCCCAACTTGGCCCTTCTTCTTGGCCTCTGCCTCCCAAACAGCTGTGATCATAAGTTTTCCATATGGTCGACATCCTGGTCTTCCTTTCTGGTCATAAAATCATGGCCTGGGGTGATCTTCCCACCCAGACCTGTCCTCATCCCAGGTTTTCTGGGTTTTGCTTGGGGTCGAGGTGGGGACTTTGCATCGTGTCCAGCCTGGTCAGAAGCTCCCGGGTTCCAGCCATCTTCCTGTCTTGGCATCCCTCATTGCCAAGGAGACAGGCATGAGTCATCTGGCACACTCCACCTCACCAAAGGTTTGAGAGTCTTGTCCTCTCTTTCCCCAAGACAGCCCCTTGGAGGATTGAGCAGTTCAAACCTGGGGAATGAGGCAAGTGGATGGGTGGTGCCCTGGCAGAGACATGCCCGTACGGCCGGCTCTCCCCCTGGGAAGGG
>NW_006970979.1:0-464 GCF_000164805.1 Carlito syrichta | reverse complement strand
TGACCGAAACAAGCATGCACTACCATGCTTGGATCATATTTTTGGCTTCTTTTAGAAACTCACCAAGGTTCCCGAGCTGGTCTTGAACCAAGGGGCTCAGGCTATCCTCTCACCTCAGCCTCACAGAGTGCAGGGATTATAGGCGTGAGCCCACAGTACCAGCCTCCACACTCCTCTCGGGGCCCCATGGTGAGGCCTGCTCTGTCCAGTGACCTGAGACTCGGAGACGTCTCCCAGAGTTGCCTGCTGAGTCCTCCCTGGGGGAGCACCTGGTGAAGGGGCATGTCTTCTCCAGAGAACCCACCCCTCTACCCGCCTGGTTCCCCATGGTGGACCCGCTTGCTCCTCCCAGGAGACGACTCTGGGAAAGAGAAGATTTCAAGCTCAAACCTTCGGGGTGGTGGGGGCAGCCAGGTAACTCATGCCTGTCTCCTTGGCACTCGGGGAAGCCAAGACGGGAAGAT
>NW_006970978.1:0-732 GCF_000164805.1 Carlito syrichta | reverse complement strand
GGTAATGGAGGTCGTCATATACAGGAAACTACACGTCATATTGATAAGAAAATATAAGGAATCTTCATTATATGAGTCCTCAATCCCAAAAACTACAGGCCGTCTTCCTAAGAAGTAACCATGAATCAGGTTTTTGAGGTAGGATTCTGGGTAATGGGAGTCCTCACATACAGAAAACTTCATTATCTATTGCTAAGTAAGAATAAGGAATCTGCGTTACTCGTGTCCTCAATCCCAAAAAAACTTCTGGTCGACTTGCTATAGGCTAAACACGAATCATGGTGTTTTCAAGCATGAATCTTGGAAATGGAGTCCTTATTTACAGGCAACTACATGACCTACGGCTAAGAAAGAATAAGGAATCTGGGTCACACGAGTCCTCAATCCCAAAAATCTACAGAGCATCTTGAAAAGTGCTAAAAAGAATCAGAGTTTCGAATCAGGATGTATCTAATGAGAGTCCTAATATACAGGAAATACCCAGCACCTTGCCAAGTAAGAAAAAGAATCAGGGCTATAGCAGTCCTCAGTCCTAATAATCAACAGGCCATCTGCTGTCGGCTAAACAAGTATCAGGGTGTAGAAACTGGAACATAGGTAATAGCAGTCCTGATATACATAATCTACACGATCTCTAGCTAAGGAGAAATAAGAAATCTCGTTTACACGGTTCCTCCATCACAATATCTAGATGACATCTTTCTAATGGCAAAACAAGTATCAGGGTTTCCG
>NW_006970977.1:0-1979 GCF_000164805.1 Carlito syrichta | reverse complement strand
GTAGTCCTGTTAGCAGAAATTTGAGGTGCACTTTCTGAAGAATGGAGCCTTTAGGATGATCTTCACTAGCAACTGCACTTTGCCCTGATTTGTAATAAAAATAATAAATACGTTAACTATAATGTATGCGGATCTGAAAAATCTAAAGAAATTTTTCAGTGGAAATGCTCTTCGGGTCTAAATACAAAGATACTGCTCTAGGGACTGTAGCTATTAGAGACACAGTGACTCAGTACTTGGCCATGGGATTTAACGTTGGCTAATGCCTCAAAAGACACATTACTCCAGAGAATTACTTCCAAAATGTAGGGACCTATATCCTCTAAGAAACACTGTTTCAGCCAAAGTTTCTGGTATTAAGGCACTAAAGAGAGGCTTCAGAACAAATTAAGAGAACTTGCATTACACAAAGGCTACTGTGGAGTAGGATGCTATACTGCATTCCCAACTAACTGCCTTTTTAAATGGTTACTATTCAATCTGACAGATTTTATAAACTGCAAGTGAAATTGGTATTCATAAAAAACAGGCTCAAAGAACTCATTTATGACTTCTAATAAGGAAACTTAATGTGTCAGTGTAATAACAAAATTGAGCCTTTATAATTCAATACTTTATATGTAAATATATAAAATAAGTATAAATATATATTAATAAATAATATTAACAATATATAAACTGTCTCTGTCGATCATTAAGTCTTAAATGGCATTATTTTCAGATGTACCATTCATACTTAGGTTTCACTCCTAGAAACCACCACATTTTTCTTCAAGTATTTTTCACAAGAGGCAATTCATAAGGTAGGGCTGATTCGGCCTTAATAAGCATCAGTGTTTAGCCAATGAATATAAATCTGCCTCTGTATTCAACTGAACTGCTTTCAATTATCACTAAGTACACAGTGAATACATCTTTCCAAGAGCAAAGATGTATTTAACACTTTAAATTCAACTACTACTGTCAAAAACAGCTATACAAGCTGCAACCTTTTGCCTCTTAAACACTGTAATATATATCACTTACATACCTAAACAGCATAAAATTATAACCTCCTATGGGCTTCATATTACTGATTAGTCTTGCTCATGTGTGTGTGTGTGTGTGTGTGTGTGTGTGTGTGTGTGTGTGTGTGTGTATGATTCTTTTCACTTTAATATCATTAAGAACAGATAGGGTCAATTAACTCAAGAAATTGTGTTACTGATAAAGTGAATTTATTAAGTATGTGTCAAGATTTCCTTTTGTGGATTTACTGGTGGAATAGACAGTGAAGAGAAAGAATTCTATAGTCTAATGTCATTGAGCAAAATGATTTTATAACTGGCAGGAATCACAACAAAACTGAATTCTAGAGGAGAGTCGGGGTCTTGCCCAAGATGACAGTGGAGGCACCAGGACTGGAGGCCACCGCTAAGGAGCAGAGTCCAGATTCAGGATACTGGGATCACATTTTGTCTCTTCCACTGTGTGGTTGGGTTTGGGGCACATTCTTGAATCTCTCTGGGTCTCAGTTCCCATACGTATTAAATGAAGATAGTATTACTTTACAGGGTCTTGGTGAGGTAATATGTGGAGTGTTTAACAGAGCATTTAACATAGTAGTAAGCAGGTGAGGTGAAACATAGAGGATTTAACACAGTACTTCATATAGTATTAAGCACTCAAGAAATGTGATCTGATTAGTATGATTAATAAGGTAATGCCTTCCTAGTATATCACCTGTCTAGCATTTCGACAGAAAAAGACCAAATAATTTCCATTTTCAGTTACATTATGGAAGAATAACTAATAATAGAGAAAATTATTCATAAACTAGCCACAATTTTAAGAGAATAAGATGTCAACACTGTTTGGCTTATTTACAAAGTCTTACCATTTCAAGTCTTTCATTTACATAATATTTAAATCACAAATCCTCATTTTGCCTTTAATAATAGTCCAATCATAACTAATACTTTGAATATCTTTACCTACAA
>NW_006970976.1:0-772 GCF_000164805.1 Carlito syrichta | reverse complement strand
TACTCACCAGGCGACTAGTTAAGTCAGCTCCCCTGGTGACTCATTTGTAGGCCAACTATTTAATTCAGCAAACTAGTCAGTCTACTAACCCGGCCAACTTGTTGAGTCAGCAAACCAATCAGCTGACTAATCGGCCAATTTTCAGCTGATAAGTTAGCTCAACTAACTACTCAACCGACTAGTTAGGCCAGCTGACTAGTCGACCTATTAATCAGATGAATACTTAGTTCAGCAAACCAGCATGCCAACTAGTTAACCGAGCTAACTAGTGGGCCACCTCATCAGTCAACTATTTGACCAAGCTTACTAGTCGGCCGAGTAATCGGCCAACATGTTAGGCCAGCTAACAAGTAGGCCACGTTCAGTCAACATGCTAAACCAGCTAACTAGTCAGCTGACTCATCACCCAACAAGTTAAGTCACCTAACTTACTCATTAACCAACTAGTTTAGTCAGATAATATACTTGTTTACCAACAAGCTACAACAGTTAGCTAACATGTTAACCAACTCATTAAATCAGCTAGCTATATCGTTAGGCAACTAGTTAAGACAGCTAATTAAGTATGCTAGCTAAACAGTTAGCTAGTTAAGTCAGCTAATTAAGTCAGCTAGCTCACTAATTAGCTAACTATTTAAGACAGTTAGTTAAGCCTTCTACCTAAGTAGTTAGCTAATTAGTTAAGTCATTTAGTTATTCAGCTAGTTAAATAGTTAGCTAATTTTTTAATTCAGGTAGTTAAGGCAGCAAGTTATATAGTTAAGTCAGCCAG
>NW_006970975.1:0-640 GCF_000164805.1 Carlito syrichta | reverse complement strand
TAAGTTGGCCAACTATTTGGCGGATTGGTTGCTGACTTAAACTAGTTTGATGGGCTAGGGTGGCTGACCAGTTAGCTGACTTTAAGTAGTCGGCCAGTGAGTGAGCCAACAGGTGTGCAGATTTAACTAATTGTCCAGCGATTGATCTGAAAGGTCAGCTGACATAACTAGTCAGCTGGCGAGTGAGTCAACTTGTCAGCTGAAATAAATATTCGACTGGCGAGTGAACTGTCTGGTCAGAGGACTTAACTAGTGGGCCGGCGAGTGAGCCAACTGGTGAGCCGACTTAACTAGTTGACTGATGAGTGAGGCAACAGGCGAGCTGCCGAAACTAGTCAGCTGGCATGCGAGCCAACTGGTGAGATGACTTAACTCGTCAGCTGGAGAGCAAGCTGACTAGCTAGCTAACCTGTTAGCCTGTGAGAGAGCTGACAAGTTAGTTGTCCTGTTGACTGGCGAGTGAACCGATTAGTTTGCTGACCGGTTGGCAGGCAAGGGAGCCAATGAGTTAACTGACCTAATGGAAAGCGAGTGATCCCACTGGTTAGATTAACAGCTAGCTGAGTTTCTAGCCGACTAGTTAGCTAAATAACGAGCTGATGTGCTAGCTGACTTAACTAGCTAGCTGATTAGCTAGCTG
>NW_006970974.1:0-585 GCF_000164805.1 Carlito syrichta | reverse complement strand
AAGGGAGCGGGACTTGTGGTGGGTCCCTGTGAGGAGATGAGGAGGACATGTGTTTGGTTCTCATGCCTGTCCCGGTGCTTTGGGTGGCCAAGCTGTGAGGAAGGTCTAAGCCCCCAAGTGGGATACCAGCCCGGGCAGCTTGATGAAACTTCCTCTCTATAAGAAGCCAAAAACCTGAATTTTGCATGGTGGCACATGCCTGTCTTTCTGGTATTTTGGGAGGCCATGGTGAGAGGATTACAGGAGCTCAGCCAATGTGGGCTGTGGTGGCCAAGAGCAGGCCCCTGCACTTTGACCTGTGTGACAAAATGGGACTCTGACTAAGAATAATAATATTAACCACCATCACCACCATAAACACAGTCCAGGCTTTGGGGCTCTGCCTAACATCGTGGCCCTTCAGAGGCAAAGGTGAGTGGGCAACCTGACCCTTTGGGTTGGACACCAGCCTGGGACCTGAGCCGAGATCTCATCTCAGCCATAAAAAGAAATCCAAAGATTAACTGGGTCTGGGGGCACAAGCATGTCTTTACAGTCACTCGGGGTTCCGAGGCGGGAGGATATCCTGAGCCCAGCAGGTGGAGT
>NW_006970973.1:0-784 GCF_000164805.1 Carlito syrichta | reverse complement strand
TTAACTAGATTACTTAACCAGCTTGCCAGGCTGGCTAGCCAGCTGACTCAACTAGCTGACATAACTAGAATAACCAGCTGGCTAGCCAGCTGAACTTAACTAGCAGACATCACTAGCTAGACAGTTGGCTAACCAGTTGACTTAGATAGCTAGCTACCTATGTATTTTGCTGGCTTGACAGCTGACTTAACTACCTAGCAAACTAACTGAACAGCTGGCTAGTGAGCTGACTTAACTAGGCGAGTTAAGTAGCTAGACACCTGGCTAGCCAGCTGACTTAACAAACTAGGTACCCAGCAAGGCAGCTGGCTAGCCAGATGACTTAACTAGCTGACTTAACTAGTTAGCTACCCAGCTAGCCAGCTGACTTTACTAGCTGAAATAATTCACTAGCTACCTAGCTAGGTGACTTAACTAGCTGTCTTAACTAGCTAGCTGACTGATATAACTAGCTGACATAACTAGCTATCTACCTAGCTAGCAAGCTGACTTAACTAGCTGAAATAACTTGCTAGGCAGCTGTCTAGCCATCTGACATAACTAGTTTCTTAACTAGCTAGCGAGCTTGCTAGCCAACTGACTAAATGGGGTGACTTAAATAGCTAGACAGCTGGTTAGCCAGCTTACTTAACTAGTTGATTAACGAGCTAGTCAGCTGACCAGTCATATGACTTTTCTAGCTGACTTAACTAGATATCCAGGCGGCTAGCCAGCTGACTTAACTAGCTCTCTACCTCTCTAGCCACATGGATAACCAGATGACTTAACAAGCTGACATAACTAG
>NW_006970972.1:0-1423 GCF_000164805.1 Carlito syrichta | reverse complement strand
AAAATGGTATTGAATTAAGTTTTTTAGAACATAAAGTAAATTCATAATTTTTAAGTATTAATGATAAGATTTATAACAGATTATTATAAGATAATAGTTGTGTTAAGAACTTAGGTATAAGATTATTAAATAAAGTAATTAATAGGTATAAAAGACAATAGTTTAAAGATTTAAGATTTATATAATTTGTGATAAAACTTTAGGTTTAGGATAAGTTCGTAGGTAATTGATATATAGTTATAGTTCAAAGTTAGGTATGTAATAGGATATATGAATATATAGTATTAAAGTAAGTTAATAAAATCAAGTCTTTTTAAATAAATTTATAAAGTATAGTATAGTGTTAAGTTAGTAGTATTAACGATTTAAAACATTAAAAGTTAGTAAAATTGGATTAAATCATAGGTAATTTATATACAATCATAGGACAGTGTGGAATTATAGTAGGTTATAAGAACTATAAATATAAATAATATAAACTCAAGGTAATTAAGTTATAGCTTATAGTATAATGGTAAGTTAATAACAGTAAGCCAATAAAACCAAGCCATTTAAATAAATTTATAGAGTATAGAATAGTGTTAAGTCAATAATATTAACGGCTTAATATATTAAAAGTTAGTATAACTAGATTAAATTTAGGGATAACTTGGGGAACTTTTAATTAGGGCTTAAAAGAAGAGTATGATGTGAATGATTTATTAAATTGTTTTGAATGATTTAAAACAATGTATTTGTAATTTTGATGTAAGCTTTGTAAAACACGACATGCATCAGGAAATTGTAACAGCTTGTTTAGAACGTGTTCGTCTTGTGACGGTCTTGTGATGCATGATCTGTAAAGCATGGAATCTGTATGCCCCAAGCAGGTAATTATTACACTGCTGGAGGGTCTAAAAAATGGTATATAAGTTGGAAAAAGTTTGAATAAAATCGGCTTCGGTCTTGGCCAGGCTGAACCCAGAAGAGCTGCCTCCGAGTAGTTTTCTTCTCTCCGTCTCTGATTCACCGGTGCGGTCCTAACCCTCCCTCTGGTCAGTGCAGGTCACCGACATTTTAAGGCAAAGTTTGTTTTATGATTCATTGTAACATTAAGATAGAGAAAAATATCTGGCTAATGATACATGCAACCACTTAAATTTGATGCTTGTCTCAAAATTAGGTGTAGCTTAAAAACTCAATTCTGAATTGATGAGCAAAAAAGTCACATACAACTTTCTTAACTTGGTGAGGCTGAGTCTCATATTTCTAAGCTCAGCTCATGTAATGATAAATTCTTGACTGTTCTGAAGGCCCTGCTAATAACTAGAAGGCAGTCTCATGGGAATATGCATACTACTGGATTCTTTTTTTCCCCCTGCAAGCCCCAAGGATGAGTTTTTCTTTGAGTCTTAAGTGCTCTTTAAAATTAATCAATCCTCAT
>NW_006970971.1:0-751 GCF_000164805.1 Carlito syrichta | reverse complement strand
AAATGATCAATCCCACTAGTTAACTGACCAGCTAGCTGAATTGCTAGCCAACAGGTAAGCTAATTAACTAGCTGATTTGCTAGCTGAGTTAACTAGCTAGCTGACTAGCCAGCTGGCTATCTACCTGACATAACTAGCTAACAAACAAGCTACCTAGTTGTATAACTAGCTGACTTAACTAGCTTACTAGCTGGGTAGTTAGCTGGCTAGCTGACTTAACTATCTAGCTGAATAGCTAGCTTACTTGTTAGCTGACTCAACTATCTAGCTGACTAGCAACCAGACTACCTAGCTGACTTAACTAGGTAGCTGAATATTTAACTGATTTTCTAGCTGACTTAGCTAGCTAACTGACTAGATAGCTGACTTAACTAGCTACTAGCTAGTAGGCTGTCTAGCTGTCGAGCCAGCTGACTTAACTAACTAGCACCCTGGTTGCCTAGACGGCTAGCCAGCTGTCTTAACACACTAGCTAACTGGCTAGTTAGCATGCTAGGCAGCTGGCTAGCTAGGTAGTAGGCTGAACAACTGGATATCCAGCAGGCTTAAATAGCCAGGCGGATGACTGGACAGCTGAGCTAATTTGTCAGCTAAGTTGGCCAACTATTTGGCGGATTGGTTGCTGAATTAACTAGTTGATGGGCTAGGTGGCTGACCAGTTAGCTGACTTAAGTAGTCGGCCAGTGAGTGAGCCAACAGGTGTGCAGATTTAAGTAATTGTCCAGCGAGTGATCTGAAAGGTCAGCTGACA
>NW_006970970.1:0-673 GCF_000164805.1 Carlito syrichta | reverse complement strand
AAATATGTTCAATTTAATTTCAAAAATAAATAAAAGGCATATTTCCAACATGTAGGTATGACTTGTCCAGATCATCTCACCTGAAAAGAAATCCCAGAGGGCCAGTGAAAGAAGTTTTGGGGGCGCGCAGTAATGACTCCACACTGTCTGAACTGAGAGATTTATTAAAGGGGCAGTTACACGAAGGGACTGTAACCGAGGAAGGATGAGAGAGAGAGAGAGAGAGAGAGAGAGAGAGAGAGAGAGAGACCGAGAGAGAAAGAGAGCAGCGGGGACAGAGAGAGAGAGCAAAAGGGGGGGAAGTGTGAGAGAAAGCAAGAGAGGGAGAGAGAGCTAACAAGAGAGTGGTGGGGACAGAGAGAAAAAGCAAGAGAGAGAGAGAGAGAGAGAGAGAGAGAGAGAGAGAAAAGGCGAGAGAGTGATGGGACAGAGAGAGGGAATAAGAGAGAGAGAGAGCTATGCAGGGAGAAAGGTGTATTTATGAACCTTGCAGGGGCAGGCCAGTGCCGTGCCTGAGTCTTATTGGAGGAGACTATGAGGTAGCATTCCTATAGGGAGATAATGTTTGTACATGAGTCTAAGTTTCGCGCACGCACGAGAGAGGCAGGAAGTTACGGCCTTTGTTGTCTTTGGGAGGCAGAGCCATCTAGGGGATGCCCTTCTGACTGTGGTG
>NW_006970969.1:0-650 GCF_000164805.1 Carlito syrichta | reverse complement strand
GAACTCACATGTTGTGTCAACAGGGGACACAAAGCAATGAGCTGGGATGGAGGCCACTGCATCTCGTGTGCCCGGGACTGTGAACACCACCATGCACAACTCCATTGTTTGCATTTCCGGGGAGCAACAAGGTCTCTACATGGCCCAGGTTGGTCCAAACTCCCAGGCTCCTGTGGTGTCCCACCTCGACCTTTCTAAGCCACAACCCGGTTTTCTGCCAATCCACTGTCTTTCAGGAACTCTAGGCCCAAGGCTGGTGCCTCCTTCCCAAGTGATCTCCTTCTGTTCACGGTAATCCTATCTCCATACACTAATGGATGCTTTTCTTTTTTCCTTCTTTTCCTTTTTTTCTATGAGTCGGAGTCTCACTCCATCACCCAGGCTGCAGAGTGGTGACTCACTCCCAGCCAATGCAGTCTCAGCCCGCCTGGATCCAGCAAGCCTTTCACAGGCCTTGCCAGGAGCCAGAATGACAGGCGTGTACCACCACATTTGGCTTATTTGTGATGGAGGGCAGAGAGGAGGTCTCACCCAGGTGCCTAAGTGGGTCTCCCCCATGGGCTCAGACTGGCCACTGGTCTCCGCTCAGAAAAGCAATGGAATGACGAGGCTCAGCTCTCGAGCCCAGCCTTGATGCTTTGTCAAAAATG
>NW_006970968.1:0-939 GCF_000164805.1 Carlito syrichta | reverse complement strand
AAGGAAATATAAAATCACATTCCCTTATATTTTAACACAATTATATTTTTAAAAGAGTATTTCCTTTGAATCCCCTAGTATTTCTCTAAGACATAATGCTGTACTCTGCAACAAAGTATCCAAATAATCTGACACTTTTAATCACCAAGCATTTAAAATAAGGCACAGAGAAAAAAGAGAATTTGGGGAACCATATACATAAACCAAAATAACATGGAGATTTACAAAGTAGTAAGTATTTGGGC
The DNA here is from genome assembly GCF_000164805.1 of Carlito syrichta. Lineage (NCBI taxonomy): Eukaryota > Metazoa > Chordata > Mammalia > Primates > Tarsiidae > Carlito > Carlito syrichta. The sequence goes on along the minus strand of NW_006970968.1, from coordinate 694 downwards.
TCTGTATTAGTATAAAAATTTATATAATTGAAAATTCTGGAAAAGTGATTATGATCTTTGCAAAACAATGTTCAAATCCTGTAGGAAAACTGCTCAAAGACTGTTACACAATACTCAAAACATCCAAAAGTTTCTAAACTAAAGAAAGTGCTAAAATATTATTGGGTTGTGCTATAACGAAGCCTCAATAGGACTCTGTGACCATAAAAATAAAACACTACCTCTTGGGTAACCCCCAGAGGTCCCTCCCAGTTTGGGAGTTTCTCGGTCCTCCCAATAAACACTGCTTTAAAAAAATTAAAGAACACCTCATTTAGAGGATTCTTGAATTGTCACTTATCCCTGGAAAAATTTTGGATAGCTGTGAACACATGGCTCCATTCACTTCTTGGGAATGAAATTCACCATGTCTACCACATTTGGCAGAGCACTGTACACAAGTGCCTGAAGCTTAATTATTGCTCAGTAGTCAATGTCCCTCCCATTATGATGTCAAAGTTCTAAGGCTGATGTCATTAATGACAATTTGACATGCTTGTTTCCCTGACTTTGCTTACCCTTTAATGTAAAAATTAACCTTTTGGTCAATCTACACATACAGTGAAATATCCATTAAGTTAACATCATTTTTCTCAGACCTGAAATAGCAATAGAGGATTCATAAGAAACCATAAATAATCACGAAAAGTCAAAA
>NW_006970967.1:0-799 GCF_000164805.1 Carlito syrichta | reverse complement strand
TTTGCAGAAATATATTAATTTGATGAGATCTCACTTGTCTAACTTACTTCTTAAGGCAAGGGTACTTAGGGCTTTGAAGAGGAATTAGTTTCCGGTTCCAGTCTCCCTAAAGGTGTTTCCTGCGTTTTGTAAGATTATTGTAAGTTGGTGTGTTACGTTAAGGTCTTTAATCCATTTAGAGTTAATGTGTATGGTGATAGATAGGGGTCCTGTTTCAAACTTTTGCATGATGTCAGTCTTTTCCCAGCACCATTTACTGAATATGATCTCCATTAACCAGTGGGTCTTGGAGGTTTTTTCAAAGATGAGTTGGTTGAGAATTTGAGGATTTCATTCTCTGTTCTGATCCACTGGCCTATGGACCTATTCTTATACCAATACCAGGCTGTGTTGATTACTGTAAACATAGAGTAAACTTTGAAGTCTGGAACTGGGATAGCTCCTGCTTTGTTTCTTTTGATAAGATTCTTTTAGCAATTCACGATTGTTTCTGGTTTCATATGAATTCTTTACTGCAATCTCCAGATCTGGGAAGATGATGTTAACTTAAAGGTTATTTCACTGAATCTGTAGATTGAGTAAAAGGCTAATTTTTACATTAAAAGACATAAATAAAGTCACAGAAACAAGCATGTCAAATTGTCATTAATGACATCAGCCTAATGGGAGGTTCCTTGACTACTGAGCAATCCTTAGGCTTCAAGCACTTGTGTACAGTCCTGTGCCAAATGCAGTAGACATGGTGGATTTCATTCCCAAGAAGTGTTCACACCTACCCAAAAATTTATCAGGGATAAGT
>NW_006970966.1:0-3019 GCF_000164805.1 Carlito syrichta | reverse complement strand
TGAGTCCACGGGTTTCCAGATCCGCCTAGGCAGCAAGCCCTCATCTCTACAATAAATCAAAAAGTCAGCTGTGCGTAGTAGCGCATGTCTGTAATTCTGGCTACTTGGAATGCTGAGGTGGAAGGATTGCCGGAGCCCAGCAGGTAGAGGCTGCGGTGGCCGGGAGTGGCCACTGCACTCCAGTCTGGACGACAGAGTGAGACTCCAACTCAAAACAAAAGAAAGAATATTATGCAAAAGAGCACGATTTTCATGAACCAACAAAATATCATCCATATAATGAACTAAGTAAAGGTCAGAATATTGGCTTCTAATACCTTGTAAGGTGACATCCACAAACTTCAGACACAAGGTATTTTTCATACCTATGAGGTAAAACCTTCCATTGAAATCTTTGAAATGGACGTATGGAATCTTCAGAGTGTAAGCTGAATGGAAATCATTTACAGTCATCTGAATGTAAAGGTATGGTAAAGAAACAATCTTGTAAATCAATAACTATGACATTATAGTTAGCAGGGATACCGGCGGGAGATGGCAACCTGGTGTAATGGTTGTAATGTCCCCATAGCCTGCATAGTAGCATTTATAGCTATTAAATCCTGTAAAAGTCTCCGTTTACCAGATTTTTTCTTAATCACAAATATAAGAGTATTCCAGGGACTGGTAGAGGTTTCTATGTGACCTGCTTCTAATTATTGCTGAACTAGTCTGTGGCTGCCTTAAGTTTCTCTGGGGACATAGGCAATTGTTCTACCCAAACCAGTTTGTCATCTTTCCAGTTTATTGGGTCGACAGTGTTGGGAACAATGTCTCCTAGAATAAATTTGAGTAACCAGTGCCTGCTCCATCTGCCTTTTTGCTAACTTGGACAGGTTCCTGTATTCCTTGTCCGTCCTAACCAAGTCCCTTAAAGGGATCGTACCCCATTTGTAACATTTGTGCTGAAACTTTATCATTAGGGCTATTTAAATGTATGCCCATCTGAGTAAGAATATCTCTTCCCCATAAAATAAAGGGGATAGATGGAATTACATATGGGCAGAAGGTTCCTGACTTTTCCTCATCTTTTCAATTTAAAATATGAGAGGTTTTTGCCACTGAAGTCAATTGGTCAATGCCTATAAGTCCCAAAGAAGCCATCTGAATCGGCCATGAGGCAGGCCGGTCTTTTCCGGCTATACAAGAAACATCAGCGCTGTTGTCCAATAAACCTTTGATTTTGACTCCTTGGATATACAATTCTTTGTACAGTCTTGAATTAGTTATTTCTTGAACCCAGAAAACAACATCGCTGGAGCCAAATCCAGAGTCACTCCTAGGCAGGTTAGTTAGAGTTTTACCTGCTTTATGATAAGGCAAGAGCAGCAACTGGGCTATTCTTTGACCTTTGTTAAATTGCACAGTTTTGCTAGGGGGAGCAACAAGCACCTGGATTTCTCCTGTGTAATCCGAATCCACCACTCCAGGAATAATAGAAATTCCTTGTAAAGACAAGGAACTTCTACCTAATATAACGCCCACTATTCCTTCCGGGAGAAGGCCCTTTACTCCCATAGGAATTGGGGTCACCGGAACGTCTGGAGTTAATATTGTAGTGTTGGAGGAACACAAGTCCGGTCCTGTGCTCCCTGGGGTGGCTCAGATGAGCTCTGCGATGGAACAAAAGGAATGAACGGGTTCATGGCTGTGCTGCCCCATGGTAGCTTGAGCCCGGGGCTGCCCCTCCAGGCGCTTCCCTGAACCAGGGAAGTTTGGTCCTGTGTTAAAGGGGTACCATTCTTATGAAATTTGGATTTGCAGTCCCTGGCCCAATGGAAGCTTTTTTGGCATTTGGGGCATATTGTTTTTAGCCGATTCATTCCAGTAGGTGGCAGTGTTGCACTAGGCATATTAGTAACGTTTTGTCTGACTGGACATTTTCTGTTTATATGACCAAAATGTCCGCAATTAAAGCATGAAGTAGCAGAATGAACCTTATTCTTATTACTCCGCTGCATATTTTGAATTTCTTGAGAAAAAGATTCCCCTTTAAGGGCAGCAGCCACAGCCATGCCCTGTACATAAGCTGGGCTTACATTGGCACACTGTCTGACAAAGTCGGTAATTTGCCCTGTTTTCCTTATAGGTCTAATAAGAGCCTGACAAGTATTAGCATTTTCAAACGTCAGCTGCTTAGTCAATATATTGGCAGCTTCCTCACTAGAAATGACCCGATTGACAGCAGTAGCTAACCTGGCAAGAAAATCCTCATAATTTTCATCAGCCTTTCATCAGTCGACCCAATAAACTGGAAAGATGACAGCCTTTTTCTAATGCCTAACATTAGATAAAGAGGAAGTTTGAGTTGACTCGGCAGGCAATTTTTTCCAAGCTTTAATAGCGCAATCAGAAATTTGATTAAATACCTCTTTAGGTAACAGAGTTTGACCATTATGAGTATTAAAAATTCCAGTTCCCATGAGCATGTCTTTATCAGTTACAAACGTACCTGGAAATCGATTTAAGTTTTGAGTTATTTGGATTTGTACTTGGTCCTCATATTCTGTTTTCCACAGTAAGTAGACACCTCCAGACAAACAGCTTTTGGCCAATTTTTGCCAGTCAAGGGTAGTCATCCATCGAGAAGTAAATTGATCTAAAATAGTGAGTGTATAAGGGTTAGAGGGCCATATTTTGCACGTGCCTCTCTTAGTTCTTTTACCAATTTGTAGGGCAGCTGTGCTTCCCAGACCTCTTACGTTTTCTCCATTGTTACCAGGTGTGAGAACTAAGCCTTCTGAGAGACTGAAATCTCCCTCTTTTTCTGCTTCTACTCGAGCTGCCTGTATACTAAACAGATTAGGAGTAACTGATTCTAGAGGAAAAGGCATTATCTTGCCGGAAAAATCTGTAAGGGAATCTTATTACGATTGTTAAGGGAATGACTCACAGTGGGAGTGTGAGTATAGGCTAGAGGGGAGTCACCTTCCGTATTTCCTCAACCTGAGGGCCTGTGAGCAAGGGTATCATCAGTTGA
>NW_006970965.1:0-700 GCF_000164805.1 Carlito syrichta | reverse complement strand
ACTACAGGCTTTAGCCTACAAGGTAGCTGGAAACACAGGCATGCACAAACATGCCTGCTAGTTTTTTTTTGTTTTGTTTGTTTTTTATCGTAAAGTGGAGATCTAGCTTAGTTTCCCAGGTTGGTTTGGAAACCCTGAGCTGAGGCACTCTTCTCACCTCTGCCTCTGTGGGAACTGGACTCAGAAAAGAGAAAGAAAGAAAGATGAAAGAAAGAAAGAAAGAAAGAAAGAAAGAAAGAAAGAAAGAAAGAAAGAAAGAAAGAAAGAAAGAAAGAAAGAGAAAGAGAGAGAAAGAGAGAAAGAAAGAAAGAAAGAAAGAAAGAAAGAAAGAAAGAAAGAAAGAAAGAAAGAAAGAAAAGAAAAAGAAGGAAAGAAAGATTTGACTGGAATTAATATCAAAAAAATTGAACCTTAATTCTTCAATTTTTTTTTTTATCTGTCTCACACTGTTGCCCAGGCTGGAGAGAAGTGGCATACTCATGGCCACTGCATCCTCAGTCTGCTTGACTCAGGTGATCCTTCTGACTCAGTCTTCCCAGTAGCTGGAACTACAGTCTTTAGCCAACAGAAATGTGGGGAACACAGGCATGCACCACCATGCCTGGCTAGTGGTTTTATTTATTATAGAGCAGAGGTCTTGTCTAGTTGCCCAGACTTATCTCGAAGACCCAGGGCTCAGGCCATCCTCTCGCTCTGCCTG
>NW_006970964.1:0-1302 GCF_000164805.1 Carlito syrichta | reverse complement strand
CTGGTGAACTGATTAAGTAGTCAAATGGCGAGCAAGCCAACAAGTTAGCTAACCTGTTGTTCTGTGAGCGAGCTGACAATTTATTTGACCTGTTGGCTGGCGAGCCAGCCGACTAGTTTGCTGACCAGTTTGCAGGTGAGTGAGCCGACTAATTAGCTTACCTGATGGAAGCAAGTGAGCCCATTAGTTATGTGACTAGATAGCGGAGTTGCTAGCCGACTAGTTAACTAAGTAACTAGCTGATTAGCTAGCTGACTTGAATAGCTAGCTTATAAGAAAGCTATCAATCTAGCTGACATAACTAGTTAGCAAACAAGCTAATTAACTCTCTAGCTTGCTGACTTAACCAGCCAGCTATCTGGCTACTGGCTAATTGACTTAACTATCTAGTTGACTATTTAGCTGTCTAGCTAGCTGACTTAACTAGCTAGCTGACTAGCAACCTGACTAGTTAGCTGACTTAACAAGTTAGCTGAATAGTTTCCTGAATTTATAGCAGACTTAATTAGCTATCTGGCTAGCTATCTGACATATCTATCTGACTAGTTTGTTGGCTGTCAAGCTGTCTAGCCAGATGAAGTAACTAGCTAGCTACCAGGTTGGCTAGATGGCTAGCCAGTGGGATTAACTAGCTACTTACCTGGCTGGCTGGCTGGCTAGCTGGCTAGGCAGACGGCTACCTAGCTAGAGGGCTGGCCACCTGGCTAGCAAGCCAGGATAAAAATCCAGTCGTCTGTATGGAGAGTAGGACAGCCAGCCGGCTTAACTAGCAAGCCAACCTGCTGTTAAGATGGCCAGCCAGCCAGCTTAACTAGCTGGCCACATAATTGTCCAGTGTCCAGCCTACTAACAAGCCAGTTTAAATTGCTAGCCACCTATCTAGGTAACCAGCTGACTTAAGTAGCTGACTTAACTAGATAGCCATCCTGCTAGCCATCTCACTTAACTCCCTGACTTAACTAGCTAGTCAGCCAGCTAACCAGCTGACTTAATTAGCTGACTTTACCAGCTAGCCAGCTGGCTAGCCAGCTGACTTAATTAGCTTGCTACCTGGTGGGCTACAGAGCTAGGCAGCTCGCTTAACTAGCTAGCTACCTTGCTGGCTAACTGACTAGGCAGCCATCTTGCTGGTTAGCAGGCTGGCCAGCTGGCTGGACAACTGTCTTAAATAGCCAGCTGTCTGGCTGGACAATGGGATACAAAGCCAGCTTAACTAGCCAGCCACACGGCTGGTCAGCTAGCCAGCCAGCCGACTTCATTAGCTGGCCACCTACCTGAACAGCCAGCTAACCAGCAGTCTTA
>NW_006970963.1:0-704 GCF_000164805.1 Carlito syrichta | reverse complement strand
CTTACTCTGTGGTTAGAGCACAGTGGCACACTCATGCCAATCCAACATCAACGTGCTGGGCTCTGGTGATCGTCTGCCTCACCCTTCCAAGTAGCAGGAACTACAGGTACACGTTACCATGCCCAGCTAATTTTTGATTTAGTGTAGAGACAAGGTCTCACCAAGTGGCCCGGGCTGGTCTCAAATCCACAGGTTCAAGCAATCCACTCACCTTGGCCTCCTTAAGTGCTGGGTTGACAGGCTGAGCCACCGTTGAACAGATATTTGTACACTTATGTTCATAGCAACATCATTCACAATAGCCAAAAGGTAGAACCAACGTGTTCATCTGTCCATCTACTCATACAATGATTTGTGGTCTACTTATACAATGAAATACTTCTCAGTCACAAAAAGGAAGGGAAATAAGGCAGACACGGAAGGGAAAATCTTGGAAGAGTCCACTTTTAGAAGGTAACTAGAAGAGCCAAGTTCATAGAGACAGAAGGTGGAATGATGGTTACCAGGGACCAGAGATGGGAAGTGGGGGAACTACTGTATAATAGCTTGTTGTTTATGAGGATGATCCACAGAGATTGTATTGGGGCTGGAGAAAACTTTGGGATATAGATAGGGGTGGTAATTACACAACGTAGTGAAAGTGTTTAATACCACCAAGATATACAGTAACGACTGGCCGGGTGCAGTGGCTCATGCCTATAATC
>NW_006970962.1:0-678 GCF_000164805.1 Carlito syrichta | reverse complement strand
TGTGGGCCAGTAAATAGCATACACATCATAGAGGAGGGCCAGTACTGAGAAACCCATCGTAGAGGAGGGCCAATCACTGGGGCACCCTTCACAAAGGAGAGCCAGTCATTAGTACACCTATCACAAAGGGAGACAGTTAATGAGCCATACACCACAGTTTAGGGTCATTCATTTAGCTACTCATCAGAGAGGGGCCCTAAACACTGGGACACCCATTAAGAGGGGACTCAGTCACTGGTGACCCATCACAGATGAGGGCCAGTCATGAAGCACCAAACACAGAAAAGAGACAATCACTGAGGCATCCTTCTTAGCAGAGAGTCAATAACAGGGTACCTGATCACAGAGGAAGACACTGAGACACATATAAAAAAGGGCCAGGAACTGGGTCAGCTATCACAGAACAGGTGAATTTATTGATATCCCTATCACAGAGTTGGGTTAGACACTGTGTTACCCATCGCAGAGAATGAGTTGTCAGTTGGGCACCTATAACAGTGAGGGACCCTTCACTTTATAACCGTCATAGTGGCGGACCAGTCATGGGAGTACCAAATTTGGAGGAGGACCAGTCCCTGGGGCACCAATTACAGTGAAGGCCCAGTCAATGGAACATCCTTTACAGAGGAGGGCTAGTCACTGGGATACTCATTACAGAGAAGTGTCAGAAGTTGGTGT
>NW_006970961.1:0-728 GCF_000164805.1 Carlito syrichta | reverse complement strand
GTACCTGCAGGCTCATGCCGTCCACTGCCTGGGCCTTCCAAAGGGCCGAGATGCCAGGTCTGAGGCCCTGATACCGGCCTGAGATGGGTGGTGTTGTTAGTGGTTGGTATTAATATTCTGATTCTGAGTCCCGCTTTGTCACCCAGGTCATAGCGCAGGGGCCAGTTCTTGGATATTGTGGCCTCCACAAGCTCAGCTTCGGCATCCTCCCACTGTTGCCTCCTGAGTGCCTATAAAGACAGGCATGTGCCACCACGTTTGTCTCATGTTTTTGACTTCTTGTAGAGAAACGGTCTTGCCATGGTGCCTGGGCTTGTCTCGAATCTGGGGGCTCAGACCATCCTCTCATGTCGAGCTCCCATAGCACTGGGATGACAAGCCTGATACTCCACCCTGGCCTCCACACCACTCTTGGGGCTCCACGGGGAAGACTGTTCTCTTCTGATGACCCAGGATCCTGGAGAGGGCAGCCAGAATCACCAGCTGAACCCTACCCATAGGGGGCACCTGGTGCAGGGGCATGTCTCTGCCGGGGCATCCACCCTTTTGCGTGCCTTGATACCCAGTATGGACCAGCAGGCTCCTCCCAGGGACCACCTTGGGGAAAGGGAGGACATGACTCTAAAACCTTCGGGTGGCGTGACAGCCAGGTGACTCAAGCCTGTCTCTTCAGCTCTCGAGAAGTCCAAGACAAGAGGATTGTTGGAACCCAGGATCTCGAGACCAGC
>NW_006970960.1:2196-2909 GCF_000164805.1 Carlito syrichta | reverse complement strand
CCCTCCCGTGCAGAGCCCCTGATGCAGGGGCATGTCTGAACCTGGGTGCCACCACTCCACTGACCTCATTCCCTAGGTTCAATTCCCTCCCTTCTCCCAGGGACTGCCATGGGGAAAAGGAGGGCTTTACTCTCAAATCTACATGGGGTCGGGGACGGCTGGGTGACTCATGCCTGTCTCCTTGGGTTTTGTTGAGGCTGAGACAGGAAGATGGCCAGAGCCCAGGAGCTCAAGACCAGATTGGACACCATAGCAATCCCTCAACTCCACCCCAAGCAAAACGCAGAAAACCTTGGTTGAGGCCAGTCCTCGGTGGGAGGGTCACCTCTGGTCCAGAGTTCAAGAAAAGGAAAGAAGACCAGGATTTGGACAAAATGGAAAGCCTGTGATCGCAGCATTTTTGGATGCCCACCCTGAGAGGATAGCCCGAATTGTGTGGTTTGAGAGCACCCTGAGCAACGTAGTGAGGAAAGAAAAGAAACAAAGAAAGTAAGTAATCAATTCTCCTGCACACATTCTGCACTCATTCTGTCCCCCCTGTCCCCCCAAATGTGGGGGTCACCCATGCTCGGCAATTTCCAGTCCCAGCCTCCCAATGGCTGCCCCCTTTGGTGTGGGAGTTCCCGAGGCTCCCTTGTCGGGTTCCTTCCAACTCTCCTCTCTGAGGTGAGAAATGTGACCTTGGCCAGGCCGACCCTCGGACTTGGCAATGA
>NW_006970960.1:0-766 GCF_000164805.1 Carlito syrichta | reverse complement strand
CACATGCGTCATGGTGGGCATCATTGCTCCCCAGGGAAAATTTTGCATGGGCAGGGGACGATGGTGTGATCGGTAGAGAAAGGGCCCCTCCCCATGCCCGAAGGTGAAAGATAGGGCAACCAGAACCAGGACTGGTTGCATCATTGCCTGACTGCCTTGATCACTCTGTGCCCGATGAATTCCCTAGCTGAGAGCCGTCTGTTCTGTGAGCTCACACACATCTTTCCTGTGGGGCACAAATGTGGAGGGTGGAGGCAGGTGCTCTGGGGTGTGTGACTGGTTGTGTGGGATGGACTTGCCCGGTGGCCACTCTTGAAATCACCCATGAATGACAGGTCAGTAAGCGCATTTTCCTCTCCCATCCCTGAGGGTGACACCTCCCACTGGATGGCAGGAGTGGTGGTGGTAGTGGTAGTGATTATTTTATTTGGAGTTGAATACCCGTCTGTAAGACTTGAGTGCAGGGGCACACTCACAGCCACCGTGGACTCCACTGGGTGCGCTGAAGCAATCCTCTCACCTCCATCCCCAGAGTGGCTGGAACCACAGGCCTGTGCCACCACACACAGCTAATATTTGGATTTATTTTTGATGGCCGATATTAGGTCTCTCACTGTGTCCAGGATGGTGTTGAACCTGCAGGCTCCTGCTGGCCACTCGCCTGGGTCTCCTAAGGGTCAGAATGCCAGGTTGAGCCCCTGAGCCCTGTGTGTGGTTGTGGTGGTGGTGGTGGTTGGTATTATTACTCTGAGTCAGAGTCCCACTC
>NW_006970959.1:0-2987 GCF_000164805.1 Carlito syrichta | reverse complement strand
TCATAGTGACACCGAAGTGTCAATTTTATCTTTAAAATCACAAGCACTTGTCCTACTGCTAAAACTGCCTCCTCGAAAGCATTAACTTTACTTTCTAACATTCAATCTGTAATCTCCTGAGTAGCTAATGCAATAGAAACATTCTTAGATAACTGATCAGCAAAGGTTGTTGTGGACTTTCTTAGATAAAGGTACAGCTGAAACTGTTACTGAAGTAGCAATCGCTATCAAAGCTGTAATTTCTAAAATTAAAGAAGCCAAAAAACTTTTCTGTCTTTCCAAAAGGGAACTAACCTCATGCAGTGTCTGCAAACCATATTCAGCACACCAATGAGATGACAAATGTACAGGAATCATCAGATATGGTGACTGCTTAAGAATAAAAAAACCTTTGTAAAAGGCATTAGTGAAATATTACTTAAAATACACTTAGTACAAGACACCTTATAAACATTGTTATGATACTCAATTTTAACAGTTTGGTACTCATTCCATACTAAAAACACATAAGAGGACTGTAAGCATGCCCTAATGTGGTACTGTTGAGTTTGTCCAACAGGCCTAGACAGGCTGACTGGTAGAAGGGCTGTGAGGGCTCTCCACAAATGAGGCTGAATGACTTGCCTGACTTCAATTTAAAATGAAAGTATTAAGGGTATCCATTCATTGCCCTTCTAGCTGTGGCAAGCATAGAGCCGTTAAAAGCCCAGTCACTAATATATAGTCTTTCACCGGGTACAGGATAGTCCACCTTACAGTTATAAGCACAGTCTCTCCATTTCAGGAAGCCAGCATCTCGCCGGACGTGTGACCAGTCTTTTTCCGTATCATTGAAGGGGTAATCAGGTACGCTGAGAGGCGATGAAGCTCTAGTTGCATGGCTAGGGGCAGTTCCTCCAGGCACTAACATATCCCGTAACCAACCATCCTTGATATTGTCCTGATAAGGGCTTTCTGTACTCAGAGACTTAAAGATGGACATTAGGCAAGAAAACTGGTAATTATTAAAAGCATAATTATTGTAAAAACAAATAGGGAGGGAGTTGGAATGCCCTTCCTAAGAAAAATTTATGATTAGTAACATGTTTGACTTGAGCATGAAATAAAGCAGGCCCCCCTTTCCCTGTAAAAAAAGCCTTCCATTTTATAAGAAGTTTTATACTTCCTACTGGATTTCAATGTCTAGCCATAGCTGAATAGCCTGAAGAGTCCAAATTTAAATGATTAATAACAAATAAAGTGTGATTCAGGATGTGGTGAGGAGAGCTATACTTGAACTCATCCTCTTGTAACTTAATTGATTTTTTAAAGTTTGGTGAGCTCTTTCAACTATGGCTTGACCTTGTAGATTGTAGGGAATTTCTGTGGAATGAGAAATATTAAATTGGGAGCAAAATTGTTGGAAAGATTTAGATGTATATGCAGGACAGTTGTTGGTTTTCAGTTGCTTTGGCATACCTAGTTGTGAAAAGCAAAAGAATAAATGTTGTGCCACGTCCTCGTAGGCTTCTCCAGTTTTTGCTGAAGTTAAAATAACATGAGAAAATGTATTAACAGTCACATGCAAATAAGACAATTTTCCAAAACTGGGAAAGTGAGTGACATCCATTTGCCATAGCACATTAGGTCTCAGTTCTCAAGAGTTGACCCCTCCGGAGCTGGAACAAAAGTTTTTAAATTCTCAGTAAACTGAATGTAAATTGTTTACGATCCTCTGGGCTTAAAAGTATAGTAAAGAAACAATTCTGTAAATCAATAACTATAATATTAAAGTTAACTGGTATAGCAATCCAGGCTGCAACACTCCCATTACTTCCATAGTAGCGTTAATAGTTTTTAAATCCTGGAAAAGTCTCCATTTCACAGATTTTTGCTTAATTACAAAAATAGGAGTGTTTCAAGGGCTAGCGGTTGCCATTCAGAGGGGCTAGTAGAAGGTTCTATATGACCAGCCTCTAATTGTTGCTAAACTAGTTTTTTGACTGCCTTAGCTTTTCTGAGGGCATGGGCCATTGTTCCACCTAAACCGGCTTGTCGTCTCTCCAGGTAATCAGTCTTGAAAACAATGGCCCCTAAGGTAAATTAGAATAACCAATACATGTTCTGCTAGTTTTCTTAGTTATTTGGACAGGCTCCTGTATTCCTTGCCTGTCTTTACCAAGTCCCTTAAAGGGGTCATAACCCATCTACAGCATTTGTGCTGAGACTTTATCATTGGGGCTATACAAAAGCATGCCTATTTGTGAAAGAATATCTCTTCCCCATAATGGAAAGGGGATAGATGGAATGACATACAGGCAAAAGGTTCCTGAAGTCTTATTATCTGTCCTTTAAAATTTGTGAACTTTGGCTCTGAGGGTACTAAACCAATGCCTATACGTCCTGAAGGACTTGAGCTTCTAAGGTTTTCTTTTAAAAGTTGATAGTGATAAAGCCTGGACTTAGCTACACTTTTTCTTTCCTTATAGGAATGCAGGAAACTCAAGCATTAATAAGCAAAAATATATAAGTACTATGAGTAATGTAAGTAATACAAGCAAAAGTATATAAGTAATGTGTAAGTAATATAAGTAATATAAGTGAGTTGGCCATGAGGCAGGTCACAAAGGCACACACCACAGAATAGTACAAGTCAATGGGACACTCATCAGAAAAGTGGGCTTGTCATTGTGTCACCCATCACTGAAGAGAGCCTGTCACTGGGATACCCACCATACAAGATGGAAAATCATTGGAATTTCTATTGCAAAGAGGGTCAGTCACTGAGGCACCCATTTTGAAGAGACCCAGTAAGTAGGATACTCATCACAGAGGATGGGTAGTGTCTGTGGCCCCCATTATGGAGGAGAGACAGTCACTGGGGAACCAATTACAGAGTGGGTTGAGTCACTGGGACACCAATAATGGAAGAGAGTCAGTCCCTGGGGCACCCATAATGGATGAGGGCTAGCCACTGGGGCACCTATCACAGAGGAGAGTCAGTCTCT
>NW_006970958.1:0-6067 GCF_000164805.1 Carlito syrichta | reverse complement strand
CATTTTTAAAATCCAGTCCTCTTTTGATGGGCAGCATGGTTGGTTCCAGGTTCTTGCTATTGTGAACAATGCTGCAATAAACATACGTGTGCAAGTATCTTTTTTATAAAGTGATTTGTGTTCTTCAGGGTATATTCCCAGTAGGGGGATTGCGGGGTCATATGGAAGGTCGATTTTTAGAGCTTTTAGGAATCGCCACACTGCTTTCTACAGAGGTTGCACTAGTTTACACTCTCACCAACAGTGTAGAAGTGTTCCCTTTTCACCACACCCTCTCCAGCAGCTGTTATTTTTTGAGTTGTTGATAACTGCCATTCTGACTGGAGTTAGGTGGTATCTCAGTGTGGTTTTGATTTGCATCTCCCTGATGATTAGTGAGGTTGAGCATTTCTTCTTGTGTTTATTGACTGCTCGGATGTCTTCTTTTGTGAAGTGTCTGTTCATATCTTTTGCTCATTTTATAATGGGGTTGTTTGTTTTTTTCTTTTCAGCACGTTTGAGTTCCTTGATTTAATTTCTTTCACAGATAAGCCTAATAGAATAGGCCTATTTAGATCATCTTACTCTTTTTGTGTGAATTTTGGCATTTATGTTCTTCAAGGAATTAGTCAATTTCATCTAAGTTATCAAGCGTACTTGCATAGAGTTGTTCATAGACTTCCTTATTATCTTTTTGATGTTCATGGGATCAATAATGATGAACTCTCTTTCATTTCTGATATTAGTAATTTGTGTTTTCTCTCCTTGCTTTATTGGTTAGCTTTGCCAGAGCAATATTCATTTTATTGATATTTCCAAAGAAGCAGTTTTTGGTTTCACTGATTTTCTCTACTCTTTTTCTGAGTTTGATTTCATTGATTTCATCTCTAATTTGTATTACTGCTTTTCTTCCACTTTCTTTAAACTGAAATTGCTCTTTTTTCCTCCAGTGTCTTAAGATACATGCTTTTCCAGTGTCTTAAGATAGATAGATAGTGTCTTAAGATAGTGACTGATTTTAGATTATTTTTCTTTTTAAAGAAATTGTATTTATTTATTTTTATGTTTTTAACTGAAATAAAAAGTTGTATTTATTATGTATTACATGTAGTTTCAAAATATGCATACTTTGTAGAATGGCTAAATTACACATTACTTTACATACTTATTTGTGATGAGGACATTTAAAATCTACTTTTAGGAGTTTTTCAAGAATATGATACATTGTTATGAACTATACACACCATGTTGTACAATGTGTTGATGAAAAATGCCAAACTCTGTAAAATATTTTAGGACCCAAGCCTGTTCTGACCTAAACTTGAGGATGTAAACTTGAGGAATAACATCCTCAGGAGATACTGAAAACATGTGTCCACTGTGGCTGAATAGTGGCTTGGTTATATACATTTTAGGAAGGCAGAAATTGCAGGAAACCATAAATTAATCCATATGATATTTTCATTGGGTTGACCAAGGAAGGAGGGTTATTTCCAAGCTGGGGGCTTGTGGGTCACAGATTCAGATATTTCTTGGCTGGCAATTTGTAGTTCTTATCTAAGGAATTTTGGGAATCAGAAGAGAAGATGTTTTGCTGAGATAAGGGGCTAGTAAGACTCCAGGTTTGTTGAGAGGAAGCTAAAGACATATATGTGGTAGACTTTATCTAGAGGATAGAGAAATGTCTTACAAGGCTCCCTGGAGTCTGGGAATCCATAGAAGATGATTTTTCAGGACCATAGAATACTTTGATTTCCTTCTTTATTGTTATGTGATGTCATGCCAGAGTCAGGTTGGAAAACAAACTTTAGGATTCAGGACACTTGTAAGACACTTATCTATCCTCTCTGAAATCTGCCACAAATAAGACTTCATCTACATGTCAACAGACCTGGAGTGGTAACACCCTCTTATCTCAGCAAAACCATGTCTGGTGAGTCCTTATCAGGCCTGACTCCTCAAGCCTTTTAGTTAGGAATTTGGATAACCGAAAAAAGGTGAAGTTTGGTCCTTGAATGTGTAACTGACATTTTGCATCCTTTGATCTGCATGTCTCTAATCTCCACAACCCCGGCCCCTATTAACCACCATCTACCCTGACTATGAGTTCAACTTTTTAAGATTACAAGTGAGATCTTTCTGTGCCTTGTTTATATCACTTAACATAATGTCTTCCTGGTTTATCCATGTTGTCATAAAATTGCCTATATCAAATTAATAACAGGCCACAAGGTTAGAATTGCCCTAGGGGCCTGAATTCAGTTAGGATATAAGCATAGCTAAACCATGAGGCTCTCTTTGACATTTTCTTTCTCTGTCCAAGTCCTAGACCCAGGGGCTCTCTGCAAGATTAACAAACTTGTTTTTCTCTTGAAGAACAATGTGCTATGTCATGCTGACCTCCTTGATGGTATCCAGAAATTTAACCAGCAAAAGGGCATAAGCCCCTTTGATCACAAGGGATTCCTCCTCCCCCATTCCATTGTTCACAAGATTTGTAACTTCCCCAGTTGCTCCTATAGATAACACAAACCTAAGACATGTTTGAGATGTTTTACAGACTCTGCCTTCTGGTAGGCCATCTGATGCCAGCTGGACAAGTGAACCATGAACTCTACCATGAACTAACTTGGTGCAAAAATACAATCTCTGACACTACTGTGATTTCATCCCTAACCAATCGGTGGTCCCAATTCCCTAACCCCCTGCCTACCTAATTAAAAATCAGAGCCTTTGAATTCTTGGGGAGGTGGATTTGAGAAATGTGTCCCATTCTCCTTGCTTAGGAGAAATTTAAAAAAAAATTTCAGGTGAGTTTCAGGATGTGGTCTATTTTGGTGAATGTTTCATGCGAGATCTCCTTTGCAATGATGAATCACATTCTCTGCTGTAACAACTTTTGTCTTAGCCTCAGCTTTTATGGACAGTGGACATAGGAAACTAGTCAGGCTGTAGCAGTCACAAATGACAGGATTTTCTTTTTAATTTTTCTTTTTATAGCATTTAATGCTATAAATCTCTCTCTAAGCAGTTTTTACTGTGTCCCACAAATTTTGGAAGTTATATTCTCATTGAGTTCAAAATATTTGAAAACTTCTCTAGAAACTTTTTTTGGACCCATGTATTATTTAGAAACGTGTTGTTTAATTTCCAAATATTATGGAATTTTCCAGTTATCTTTCTGTTATTGATTTCCACTTTAATTCTGTCATGGCCTGAGATAATAGTTTATGTGACTTCTATTTTTTTTTTTAATATACTCTGGTTTCTCTTTAGATCACATAAATCTTTTGCCTTTTACTTTGGCTTCTATTTTTTTTTTAATTGTTTAGCAGTTTTCTCTCACCCATGCCAGCACTGGCATGTCCGTCTTTCTCCTCTTGTCTGTAAAATTTTGTTGCTTTTTTAAAATTTTCAGGTGTGTTTCAGGATGTGGTCTATTTTGGTGAATGTTTCATGTGAGTTCTAGAAAAGTGTGTATTCTACCATTGTTGGATGGAGTATTTTTAATAAATGTCAATTAGATCAGCTTGTTGACAAAAATGCTAAACTCTGTAAAATATTTTAAAAGGTGTATTCTGTGCCAAATGTAAGTGATCTAGGTCTGTGACACTGTCCTAAGATGTCTTGAGAAGAAGTGATCAAAATAGTTGTTGAATTACAACTTGGCTTTATACATGTTTAGGGAGAGAAAATTTAGAGACAAAATATAAATCATGTGACGTTTACACTGACATCTCAAAGCAAGACCTTGCAAGTCATAGGTGGATTAAAAGACTTTTCTGATTGGCAATTGGTAGAAAGAGTTAAGCTCTGTCTGAAAAAATTGAAATCGCAAAAAAAATTGTTGTGTTAAGACAAGAGAGCACTGAGGAAGCCAAGGTTCTTTTCTTTTTCTTTTTTTATTAAGTTGTGGGGTACAATTCAGGGTTAGGTACACAAATGGTCATTGTGTAGGTAAAGTTTGGGTCTCACTTTGGTCCCCACTTCCCCTGGTTTGAGATCAAAATACTTATTGATGAATTGTGGCCCTCCTCTCTCCCCTGGCAGTTTCCCACCACTGCCAATCACTTTCTTATAGTATTATGATAATTGTTTAGGGTTCAATTATGAGTGAGAACATGTGGTACTCAGTTCTTTGTTTCTGTGATAGATCACTCAGTATTATAGACTCTGAGTCCATCTAAGTTGCTAGAAGTTCATAATTTTGTCTTTCTTTATGGTTGCATAATATTTCATCATGTCTAGATACCATATTTAAAAAATCCAGTCCTCTTTCGATGGGAAGCAACATTCTTGATATGTAGATAAATGCTCTAAGCATCAGACTTCTGAGAAAATAGGTGGTAAGTGTCTCTTACTCAGACTTTTAAGGTGTCATATTCTCAGTTAACTCCTCCAGGGTCTGGGAAGGTCTGGAAGGGGAGAGATCTGGTTATGAGAATGGAGGTTCTCTCTAGATGTAAATATTTCCCTATAGAAGATGGCTTTGCAGGGCTATTTCAAAATACGTTAAGGAAATATATTTGGGGTGTTAGATATTTTTATTTCTTTTATGTCCTGCTGTCTATTGTTTTATGCCCTATCAGAGTCAGGTTGGAATTTAGTATCTTATTCCAAAGAGTCTGTTTTGCATCTTTTTTTAAGGTTAGAAAATATAGCTTATTTAAAAACTAAATTAGAGAGAGAGAGGAGATTCACCTTTGCAAGGTAGAGGAAGGGGCCAAAGCTGGGAAACACGACCTGGCCATAGCTCAAAGAGAACATGGCCACACCATAGCTTAGCAAGGCAATGGCCCCAGTGGTCTGGCAATGGCTGTTTTGTCAGTTTTATGATATTTGCTTAATGTTAATACTGGACAGTTGTGTCTAAACTCCACAAGGGAGGGGTGTAAGGAAGTGTCTAACATTATTTTCCCTCATGGCTTGGGATGTAGTTTTTCAGGTTTTTCTTGGTACAGAAGGAGTTCATTCAGTCAGTTGGCTGTGCGGGGAGGCTTAACGTTTTATTTTTGGCTTACATGCTGTTTGGGCCAACAATATCCTTACTGGTTTTCTGTATGTTTTATCAATTACTGAGAGAGGGATGTTCAACTCTCCAGCTACACTAGTAGGCTTGTCTGCTTCTCTGTGTAGTTCTATCACTTTTTTCTCATGTATTTTGATGCTTTGTTGTTAGATACATTCACTTTGGGATCATTATGCCTTCCTGAAGAATTTGACCCTTTTATCATTATTCAGTGCCCTTCTTCATCTCTGATCATTTTCCTTGCTCTGAAGTCAACTTTGTGTGAAATTAAAAAGTGAATCTATCTTTCTGTTGATTAGTGTTGCCATGGTGTATCTTTCTCCATCCCTTTATATGTATTTTTGCACTTTTGTTAATACTTTACTTTTAATCTACATGGGTCATCATTTTTTAAGTGGGTTTCTTGTAGACACTGTGTAGTTGGGTCTTGTATTTTTCATCTTCTCTGACAATCTCTGTCTCTTAATTGGTGTGTTTAGAGCATTTACATTCAAGGTGACTATTGAGAGGGCTGGATTAATATCTACCATGTTTGTAACTAGATTCTATTTGTTGTACTTGTTCTTTGCTTCTTCCTGTCCCCCTTTTTCTGTCTTCTCTTGTTTTAATTAAGCATTTAAAAATTTAGCCGGGCTCGGTGGCTCAGCCTGTAATCCCACACCTTTGGGAGGCTGAGGTGAGTGGATTTCCTGAGCCCACAGGTTCGAGACCCGCCTGGGCAGGGAGACCTCATCTCTATAATAAATCAAAGTATCAGCCAGGCGTGGTAGCGCATGCCTGTAATTCTGGCTACTTGGAAGGCTGAGGCGGAAGGATTGCCAGAGCCCAGTGGGTTGAGGAGTGGCCACTGCACTCCAGTCTGGGTGACAGAGTGAGACTCCAATTCAAAAAAAATATATATTTATTTTTCCCTCCTCTCTTAGACGTAATAATTATATGTTTAAAAGCATTTTACTGGTTGCACCAGAGTTTGCGATATACATTTACAATTAATTAAAGTACACCTTCAACTAGCACTATATTATTTTACATGCACCTTTTAACAGAGTATTCACAATT
>NW_006970957.1:2321-3192 GCF_000164805.1 Carlito syrichta | reverse complement strand
GAATCGCCTGGAATACCTTCAGTAGGATTGTTATCAGCTCCTCCTTAAATGTCTTGTAGAATTCTGCTGGAAAGCCATCTGGACCAGGGCATGTTTTTGTAGGTAGCTTTCTTATTATGTAGTCGATTTCCTTGATTGTTATTGGTCTATTTAGGGTCTCAATTGCTTCTTGTTTCAACCTAGGTAGGTTGTGTAATGTCAGAAAGTCCTCCATTTCCTTAAGGTTTTCAAGTTTGTTTCCATACAAGTGTACGTAGTAGTCTCCAATGATCTTTTGTATTTCTTCAGGGTCAGATGTGACTTCATCTTTTGTGTTTCTGATTGTGCTTATTTGGGTTTTTTCTCTTTTTTTCTTGGTCAGTCTAGCTAGGGGACCATCAGTCTTGTTTATCCTTTTGAAGAACCAGCTTTTTGTTTCATTAATTTTTTGTATTATCTTTTGGTCTTCTGTGTCCTGGATTTGGGCTTTTATTTTGGTGATCTGGATTCTTCTGCTGAAATTAGGGTTTTGTGGTCTTTCTTTTTCAGCTTCCTTAGGTGGCTTGTTAGGCTGTTAATTTGTGATCCTTCCATTTCCTTCATGTGCGTTTGTAGGGATATAAATTCCTCTCTTACTACAGTTTTCATGGCATTCCAGAGATTTTGGTAAGATGTTTCTTCATTTTCATTTGTTTTCAGGTATCTTTTGATCTCTGTTTTGATTTCATCATTGACCCAGGAGTTGTTTAGCATCATGCTGTTTAGTGTCCATGTCTTTGTGGGTTTTGGGGGGACCTTGTTGTTATCAATGTTTATTTTTATTCCAGTGTGGTCCGAGAAGGTGCATGGTAAAATTTCGGTCTTTTAAAATTTGCTTATGCTTGATTTATGG
>NW_006970957.1:0-1040 GCF_000164805.1 Carlito syrichta | reverse complement strand
AGATTTTTTTCTCTCTCCCCCTTTCCCTCCCCTTCTTTAATTCTGTTTTTGAGGGAAGGTGTTGTTGCTTTTGTTTCACTTGTGCAATATCCTGTTCTTCCTCATGAGGGTTTTCTGGCTTTGTTCACTTTTGAGGTTGGAGTGTGGACTGTGGGCTGTACCTTTTGCAGTTTTGAGGTTTAATTGAGGGGGAAGCTGTGGGTCAGTATGTATATGCTGATTCTAGCATCCACCAACAGGTGTATGAGCACACTGGAACCTATTTCCCACTGCCTTACAATCTGTCCATGCAGCAGTATGTAGGCTTTATCCCTAGATTAAATGGAGGTATAAAAGAGGAAAATAATGGAGGAAGTAGGGGTCAATAGGAAGTTAGAAAGAGAGAAGAGCAAGAGGGAAAACAGACATACATACCAACTAACAGGTGAGAAAGACACAAGGCTGGAGAGAATTGAAAAAAAAAAAACACGTAAGAGAGATTCCCTAAAGAATACTGGTAGCTACACAGAGACAGACCAATAAAATCATGAAACAATGTAAGTCAGAAAGCAAACAACAAAAGTGATCAAAACAAACAGTCAAAATGATAAAATCAAAAGTCAAAATAAGAGATCAGATTAAAGTCACTTCAGCTCTGATCTCCAGCCTCTCCCCTTTGTTTTCGTTGCAGGCAGCTGGATTTACTTGCAGTTTGGGTTTTTTTTTTTTTAACCTGCCTGGGAGGCTTGCGATGCTTAGTTGGTTTGGTCTGATTCAGCATAGGGGTGGGGCTTTGTCTCCTGTTTAGCAACGTTACCTTAGGAACCAAGGTGGGGGTTGCTGATAAGTGGGCGGGACAATGCAAATCTCTGCCTGGAGAATGGCCGAGGTGGCAGTTTCACTTTTGCAGGTAGTTTCTCTCCACTTGTCTGGATCCCCAAGCTTGGGGTCACACGCTGAGTGCCTCAGCCAGGGTGGGTCCAGAGCTCCAGAGTTCCAAAGCTCCAAGGGGCAGGCGGTGAGTGGCAAGAGTGGCCCTGGGCCCCTCATAGGGTACTTCA
>NW_006970956.1:0-839 GCF_000164805.1 Carlito syrichta | reverse complement strand
TTTTTCTTATAGTGAAACACGTGAAATAATCATAACAATCTATTATCTAGGAAACCAACTGTGTTTCCATATTGGCCTGTGTTCTCTCCTCATAGTTTCCATGGAGAGAAGACCCTTACTTTTTATATACATAAATTGAAATAGCAACTCATTTGGAGTTTCACATATTGCAATCCTTGAAACAATGATAATCTTAAATATTATGGGCTTGCCTAAGTTAACAAAAAGAAAAGTATCATTGTTGGCTTTATGAATAAGACTTGTTGTCTAAATGCCTATGAGAATCTTGGTTTATTTGCTACTAAGCCTATGGGAATCTTGGTTTGTTTGCTACTAAGACCACTAGATGGTAACTTTTAAAAGATATGTACGTGAAAGAATTTTCTTTGTCTTGCCCCTTCACAAATGGTATAAAAGCTCTGTGTCAACTAACATTAAATTGTCATCTGTTCAAGAAGCAGGTGTCCATGTATATGATCTTCATACTTCGCCTATCCATCTCTCCTTCAGGATATCTCACGACCCTTGCAGGGCGAGACCTCCACATGAAACAATGCAACACATAGCCTTAAACACTATTCTCTTGCCTAAGTGAATTCTTGAAATGAAATAATCTAGAGTCTTAAGCTGCAGTGAAAGGGCATGGGTGTTTAACTCTTCATGTAACCATGAACATATCTTTATTTCTTCTGACTTTTATACATTTGACATAGATTCAACCTCCTCAGATAATGAGGAAGCAGCCTCCAATTAGGTCCAGAAATAGATAACACCGAAATGTTTCTCCTTAAGTTTAATGTAGTCTATTGCCTAGGGAGGCAATTGGATGATTAGGGAAT
>NW_006970955.1:0-398 GCF_000164805.1 Carlito syrichta | reverse complement strand
GTAAACTATGTAATATATTGAGTCTAATTTTTATTTAATAAAATTTTAACAGTAATTTCAACCAGGCACAGTGGCTTATGCCTATAATTATGGCATTTTGGGAGGGAAATGTGGGAGGATGCTAGAGCCAAGGAGTCCGAGACCAGACTTGGCAACAAAAAAATTGTCTCTACAAAAAAATTTAAAAAAATTAGCCGGGCTCAGTGGCTCAGCTTGTAAGCCCATACCTTTGGGAGGCTGAGGTGAGTGGATTGCCTGAGCCTGCAGGTTCAAGATCCGCCTGGGCAGCGAGACCTCATCTCTACAATAAATCAAGCAATCAGCTGGGCATGGTAGCGCACTACTGTAATTCTGGCTACAGGGAAGGCTGAGGAGGAAGGATCGCTGGAGCCCAGCAA
>NW_006970954.1:0-303 GCF_000164805.1 Carlito syrichta | reverse complement strand
CCTGTTGGTTAGTGGTGCCTGGAGGAAGAGGCTTTGCCTCAATGACATGTGTAATAGAGGTGATGGCGTATCCCATGACCCAGGACCCATTGTGTAGGAAGGAGCTGCCATCAGTGAACCAGGTATAGGAAGGGGAGGATAAAGGGCCTTCTTGGATGTGAACTGGACAATGGCAGATGGAGAGTGGGGGCCCTCATGAGGGCTTGCTGAAGGGCAATAAAAGGTTGTTTGATGGAGGAGGGTGTTAGGAGTGGCTCATTGGGGTCTCCCTTCATGAGAGTATAGAGTGGCTTTGCAAGTAGG
>NW_006970953.1:0-518 GCF_000164805.1 Carlito syrichta | reverse complement strand
CGTCACGGCTTTCGGAACTTGAACTCTCCCAGTTGCCTGAAGATCCTCTGTGACTTGAGCATTGGCATCTCCTCTGATGCCAGCCCTGGGTGTGGGGCCAGCAGGGAGGGCCAGTGTTCCCTCTTATCTGTCTGCAAGCCTGTCATCGACTTTATGTTCTTGAAGGAGAAACCAGGGCATCTAAGGTTGATGGATTTGCTGATAGTGGCTCAGCAAGCTGGCAGGGGATAGGGAGTCATACTAATCTCCTGGCTCCATTTCCTGTGCACACACTTATTGCCTCCACTAGAAGCCAAGAGTCCATCTCAGGAAACCTAATCAGAACACTGGTGGAGGGCGATTCTAAAGCCACAGAAGCATCGAGAAAGCCATAAAGATGTACTATCTATGATCGCATTTACCAACTATAAATAGGGAAGATGCAAGGAGGAAGATAGAGACCTTGTGAGTCCATTGGGTCATGAGAAATAGAAACTGCTGAATGTTTCCTTAAAAAGGGATTTTCATAAATTGCACTT
>NW_006970952.1:0-314 GCF_000164805.1 Carlito syrichta | reverse complement strand
CTTAAATAGGCTGTCTAGGTAGCTACCTAGTTAGCTGACTTAAATTGTTTAGCTAACTAGTTAGGCATCTCACTAACAAGCTGACTTAAATAGTTAGCTGCCTAGGATAGCTAGCTGATTTAACCAGCTAGCTACCAAGTTAGCTCACTCGTTATATAACGTGCTAGCTAGGTGACTTAATTATCTTACTTAACTTGTTAGCTAACGAGCTAGCTGGCTGACAACCAGCTGACTTAACTCGTTAGCTACCTAATTAGGTAGCTGACGCATCCAGTTGACTTAACTCATTAACTAACTAGCTAGCTAGCTGTCTT
>NW_006970951.1:0-319 GCF_000164805.1 Carlito syrichta | reverse complement strand
TACCTAGCTAGACAGATTGATAGCCAGTTGACTTAAATAGCTGACATAACTAGATAGCCTGATGGCTAGCCAGCACACTGAACTAGCGACCTACCTACATAGCCCTCTGGCTTGTCAACTGATTTAACTACCTAACTACCTAGCTAACATGCTGGCCAGCGAGCTGACATAAATATGGCATTTAACAAGCTAGCCAGCTGGCTAGCCAGCTGATTTAACTAGCTAATTACACAGCTAGGGAGTTGGCTATCCAGCTGACAACTGAGTTAACTAGCTAGATACCTAGATAAACAGCTGACTTAACTAGCTGCTTAACTAG
>NW_006970950.1:0-344 GCF_000164805.1 Carlito syrichta | reverse complement strand
TGACATAACTATCTGATTTAATGAGTTGGTTAACTAGTTAGCTAACTGTTTTATCTAGTAGGTAAATGAGTAAATTGGCTGACTCAACTAGTTAGATTAGAGTTAGTTAGGTGACTTAACTTGTTGGCTGACGAGTCGGCCGACTATTTAGCTGGTTTAACATGTTGGCTGACTACTCGGCCGACTTGTTATCTGGCTTAACAAGTTATCCGATTAGTCGGCTGGCTAGTTAGCTGGGTCAACTAGTTGACTGAGGAGTTGGCCTACTAGTTAGCTCGGTTAATTAGTTGGCATGCTGGTTTGCTGAACTAACTATTCAGCCGATTAGTTGGCCAAAAATTTAG
>NW_006970949.1:0-346 GCF_000164805.1 Carlito syrichta | reverse complement strand
GCACCTGGGTGAGACCTCCTCTCTGCCCTCCATCCCAAATAAGCCAGACGTGGTGGTACACACCTGTCATTCTGGCTCCTGGCAAGGCCTGTGAAAGGCTTGCTGGATCCAGGAGGGCTGAGACTGCATTGGCTGGGAGTGAGTCACCACTCTGCAGCCTGGGTGATGGAGTGAGACTCCGACTCATAGAAAAAAAGGAAAAGAAGGAAAAAAGAAAAGCATCCATTTGAGTATGGAGATAGGATTACCGTGAACAGAAGGAGATCACTTGGGAAGGAGGCACCATCTTTGGGCCTAGAGTTCCTGAAAGACAGAAAATCGGGTTGTGGCTTAGAAAGGTCGAGTT
>NW_006970948.1:0-501 GCF_000164805.1 Carlito syrichta | reverse complement strand
CTGGCTAACCAGCTGGCTAGCTGGTTAAGTCAGCTAGTTAATTCAGTGGGCCAGCCTGCTACATAAGTCAACTAGTTAAGTCAGCTGGCCAGCCTGCTGGCTAGCAGGATAAGTAAGCTAGTTAAGTCAGCTGCCCAACCAACTGGCTAGCTAGGTAGTTAACTAGTTAAGTCAGCTAGTTAAGTCATCTGACTAGCTAAGTAGCTAACTATTTAAGTCATTTAGTTAAGTCAGCTGTCTAGCCAGCTACAAAGCATGGTAGCTAGCTAATTAAATCAGCTGACTAGCCAGCTGGCTAGCTAGTTAAGTCATACAGTTAAGTCAGCTCATTGAGCAGCAAGTTAGCTACATAGTTAGGTAGTTAACTCAGCTGGCAAACCAACGGGCTATGTAGGTCGGTAGCTAGTTATGTGAGCTGCTAGCCATGAGGCTATCTTGTTTTGTCACCTAGTTAAGTCACCTGGCTATCCAGCTATATAGCTAGGTAGCTAGCTAGTTAAG
>NW_006970947.1:0-366 GCF_000164805.1 Carlito syrichta | reverse complement strand
TGTTGCATCCATGTTACTGCAAGTAACATGATTTTGTTCTTTATATCTGTGATATATTCTGCTGTGTATGTATATATATATATGTATACATATATATACACACTACATTTTAGCTATCTAGTCCACTTTTGATGGGCATCTGGGTTGGTTTTATGTTTTTGCTATTGAGACTACTGCTACAATGAACATATGTGTGCAGATGTCTTATTGGTATAGCAATTTATGTTCTTCTGGGTATATTTGTTTTTTAAAACATTAGTGAAAATTTAATATTAATTAGTGGTCATTTTAAGTATTTAGTAATCATTTTAACATTGGAACACTGGCCTTCTTGTAAACTTTCTACTTTCTTTTTTTTAATTGTCC
>NW_006970946.1:0-784 GCF_000164805.1 Carlito syrichta | reverse complement strand
CTCTGCTGCCTCTCTCTACCTGTTCCTGGGGACCAGCCCTGAGGGACAGTGGTATAGGGATGGTGTGTGTGTGTGTTAGAGAAAGACAGGGTTGGACGTCTGTGACATGCATGACCTGTGACTGTAGCTTGATCCTCTTTCCATTACTGTAGAGATCACTGGTTTCAAACCATGGCACTGCCTGTAGCCAAGAGAAGGGAACAGAGCAGATCTGATCAGGGGGCAAAATGAGGGTGCACCCCCAAAATCCAAAATTTATTTATAAAAAATTGTGTATTTATTCTTACAGGTTTGAACTTCAGTCATCTTCAAAGTACTCTCCACCTGATGCAGTACACATACCACGGTGCTTTTTGCACTGCTCAAAACAGTTTTAGAACTCATCAGTTCTGATGTCTTTTAGTACTTCTGCCAGTTTTTGTTTCACCTCTCCCACACTGGCAAAACGTTTGCCTTTGAGGAATTTTTTCATCAGGAAAAACAAACACAAAGAAGACACTTGAGATGAGATCAGGTGAATAGGGAGGGTGGGGAACAAGGGTCTGCCTTTATTGGTCAAAACTCAGTGTGGTGTGGGCAGGTGTGCTTGTAAATTATCCATCATGAAATGGGGAAACTTGTTGAAAGAATCTAAAAAAAAACATTCACTGAAGCTGAACACAGCCTCTCACAACAAAGGTAACTGGAACCCTGATTCTGATGGGTTCCTAAAACACTTGCTTCATGGGGGAAGCCTGTACTACAAAGGGCCCACTCTCCAAAGATAATTCTGGGCTTTTTGGGG
>NW_006970945.1:5482-6203 GCF_000164805.1 Carlito syrichta | reverse complement strand
CTAACTAATTCAAGTGGCTGACCAACTGGCTAGCTTGGTAGCTCGCTAATTTTGTTAGCCAACTAGCCAACTGCCTTAAGTCAGCTAGTGAAGTCAGCTGGCTAGCCAGTTGCCTACACAGTTAAGTCAGCGAGTAAATGAGCTGGCTAGACAACAGGCTAGCTAGGTGGCTAGCTAGTTAAACTAGCTGGCTAGCCGGATGGCAATTAAGTCTGCTAGTTAAGTCAGCTAGTTATCCGGCTGGCTAGCTAGATGGCTGACAAGTTAAGCCTGCTAGTTAGCAGGCTTATCAGGTAGCTGGCCACCTAGTTAAGCCGGCTGGCTAGCCGGTGACCAGGACGGTGCCTGGCTAGTTAAGCCAGTTGGCTATCCGACAGTTCAGCCAGCAGGCTGTCTAATTAAGCTGGCTGTCTGGCCAGCTGGCCCACCTGCTAGCTGGCTAGCTGACTTCCTAGCCTGCTAACCAGCCAGGTAGCTAGCTAGTTAAGCCAGACGACTTGGAGTGTAAACGAACATTTGACTATCCAGTTAAGTCAGCTGGCTAGCCAGGTATCCAGCCAACTTGCTAGTTAACTACTTTAAGTCAGCTAGCTATCCAGCTAGCTAGTTAAGACATCTAGCAAGTCAGCTAACTATTCAGCAAGCTAGTTAAAGTCAGCTAGCTATTCCATTTGTTAGTCAGCTAGCTAGCTGGTCAAATAAATAATTAAGTCAGCTATCC
>NW_006970945.1:3824-4204 GCF_000164805.1 Carlito syrichta | reverse complement strand
CACCTAGGAAGCTCGTTAGCTACAGAGTTAAGTTGGAAGATAAATTCAGCTGGCTAGCACATTAAAGGGTAACCTAACAATTTAGCTGGCTGGTTAAGGAAGCTAGCTAGCTACGCAGCTAACTATTTAAGTCAGCTTGTTAGCTATGTAGCTAGTTAGTTAACTAACAGTTTAAATCAGCTGGTAGCTAGGTAGCTAGTTAATTCAGCAGGCTATCCATCTGTCTAGCTATTTAGCTAGGTAGTTAGGTAAGCCTGCTAGCCAGCTGGCTAGCTACATAAGTCACCAAGTTAAGTCTGCTGGCTATACAGATGGCTATCTAGGTAGCTAGATAGTTAAAGCAGCTGTCTAACCCACTGGCTAGCAATTTAAGTCACCTA
>NW_006970945.1:1422-3804 GCF_000164805.1 Carlito syrichta | reverse complement strand
TGGTTAAGTCAGCCAGTTAAGTCAGCTTCTAGCTAGTTAAGTCAGCAAGCTAAAGTCAGCAGGCTAGCAGCTGCCTAGTTGAGCTAGCTAGCTATTGAAGTCAGCTGACTAGCCAGTTAGTTAGCCAGTTAAGTAACCTAGTTAATTCAGTTAACTAGCCAGCTGGTTAGGTAGGTAGCTAAGTATTTAAGTCAGCTGGCAAGCCAGTGGGCTACATAATTAGCTAGCTAATTAATTCAGCAGGCTATCCATCTGTCTAGCTATTTAGCTAGGCAGTTAGGTCAGCCTGCTAGCCAGCTGGCTAGCTACATAAGTCACCTAGTTAAGTCTGCTGGCTATACAGCTGGCTAGCTAGGTAGCTAGATAGTTAAAGCAGCTGTCTAGCCCACTGGCTAGCAATTTAAGTCACCTAGTTAAGCCATCTGGATATCCAGCTGTCTAGCTAGATAGCTTGCTACTTAAGTAAGCTGTCTAGTCAGCTGGCTAGCTCGTTAAGTCACCTATTAAAGTCAGCTAGCTATCCAGCTGGCTAGCTATATAGCAAGCTATTTCATTCATTTGTGTAGCAAGCAGACCAGCTACTTAAGTACGCTAGTTAAGTCAGCTGGCTACCCAGCTGGCTAGCTAGGTAGTGAACTTGTTAAGTCAGTTGGCTAGCCAGCTGGCTAGCTAATTAAGTCAGCTAGTAAAGTCTGCTGACTAGTCAGCTAGCTAGCTAGGTAGAGAGCTAGTTTAGTCAGCTGGGTAGCCAGATGGCTAACTAGTTAAGTCAGCTACTTGTGCCAGCTTGCTAGCTGGTTAAGTCAACTAGTTGTCAGTTGGCTAGTCAGCTGGATAGCTAGATACCAAACTTGTTAATTCAGATAGCCAGCTAACTAGCCAGCTGACTTAACTAGCTAGCTACCTAGCCAGCCAGCTTGGAAGCCAGCTGAATTATCTAGATGACTTAACTAGCTAGCCAGCTGCCTAGCCAGCTGACTTAGCTAGCTTACTACTTAGCACAGCTGGCTAGCCAGCTGACTTAACTAGTTTACTTAATCAGTTAGCCAGCTGTGTAGCAGGCTGAATTAACTACGTAGCTACCTAGCTAGTCACCTGGATAGTCAGCTGAATTAACTAGTTAGCTATCTATGTAGCTTGCTGCCTTGCCAGGTGACTTTACATACCTACCTAGCTATCAAGCTTACTAGTGAGCTGCCTTAACAAGGTTAATTAAATAGCTATCTAACTGGCTAGTCAGTTGACTTAATTAGCTAGCTACACAGCTAGGCAGTTAGCTAGCCAGCTGAGTTAACTCGCTGATGTAACTAGCTAGCAAACTGACATAACTAGCTGAATTAAGCAGCTAGCACCCTAATTAGCCCGCTGGCTTAACTAGCTGGTTCAACTAGCAAGCTACCTAGCTAGCTACCTAGCTAGCCAGCTGACTTAACTAGCTGACTTAACTAGTTAGCTAGCTGACATAACTAGCTGACTTAGATAGCTTCCTAGCTAGCCAGCTGATTTAACTAGCTGAAATAACTAGCTAACCAGATGGATAGCCATCTGACTTGACTAGCTTTTAACTGGCTAACCAGCTGGATAGACAACTGATTTAATGGGCTGTCTTAAGTAACTAGTCAACTGGTTGCCAGCTGACTTAACTAGTTGACAAACAGCTAGTCAGATGCCTAGCCAGCTGACTCAACTAGCTGGCTCTCTATCTAGACAGGTTGCTAGCCAGATGATTACATAGCTGACTTAAGATAACAAGCTCCGTAGACATCTAATTTAACTAGCTAGCTACCTACATAGCCAGCAGGCTAACCAGCTGACTTAGCTAGTTGACTTGAACTGCTAGCTTACTGGCTAGCATGCTGACTTATTGAGGTAGATACCTAACTAGCCACCTGGCTAGACAGCTGACTAAACTAGCTGACTTAACCAGCTAGACAGTTGGCTAGCCAGTTGACTTAACTCACTGATATCACTAGCTAGCTAGATATCTATCTAGCTGAATAGCCAGCTAGCTACCTTGTCAGGTGACTTGCCAGCTCTCTTAACTGAGTTAACCAGCTAGCCAACTGGTTAGCCAACTGAATTAACTAGCTCGCTACCTAACTAGCCAGCTGGTTAGCCAGAAGATTTAACTAGCTGACTAAACTAGCAAGCTAGCTAGCTAGCCAGCTGAATTAGTTAGCTAACTAGCTAGCTACCTAGCTAGCCAGCTGACTTAAATAGTTAGTTGCTTGGCCAGCTAGCTGACTTAACCAGCTAGCTAACTAGTTAGCTTACTCATTATGTAACGTGGTAGTTAGGTGACTTAATTATCTTTCTTAATTCATTAGCTAATGAGCTAGCTAGCTGACATAATCAGCTGACTTAAATCTTTAGCTAGCTAGG
>NW_006970945.1:435-1402 GCF_000164805.1 Carlito syrichta | reverse complement strand
AGCTGACTTAAATTGTTGACTGACATTTGGCCTAATAGTCGGATGATTGTTTAACTAATGCAACTAGTTTGATGGCTAGTAAGCCAACTGGTAAGCTGACTTAACTAGTCAGTCAGTGAGTGAGCTGACAGGTTAGCTGAGGTAACTAGTCGACCAGCGAGTGAGCCAATTGGTCAGCTGAATTAACTAGTTCACTGGTGAGTGAGCCGATTGGTCAGCTGTCTTAACTACTCAGCCAGTAGGAGAATAGAATGGTCAGCTGACTTAACTAGTCAGAGTGGGAGATGAGTGGTCAGCTGAATTTAGTCATCTGGAGAGTGAGCCGACTGGTCAGACTTACCTAGTCGGCCAGTGAGTGAGCTGACCAATGAGCCTACTTAACACATCGACTAGTGAGTGAGCTGATGCGTGAGCTGCTTTAACTATTCAGCTGGTGAGTGAGTCGACCTGTGAGCTGAATTAACTAGTCAATTGGCGAGCAAGCCAACTAGTTCGCTAACCTGTTGACCTGCGAGCGAGTCGACAAGGTAGTTGACCTGTTGGCTGGCAAGCGAGCTGACTAGTTTGCTGACCGATTGGCAGGCGAGTGAGCCAAATATTTAGCTGACCTGATGGAAAGCAAGTGAGCTCACTAGTTAGCTGACCAGCTAGTTGAGTTGCTAGCCAACTAGTTAGCCAAGTAACTAGCTGGTTTGCTAGCTGACTTAACTAGCTAACTGACTAGCTAACTGGCTATCTAGCTGATATAACTGGCTAGCAAACAAGCTATCTAGCTGTCTAACAAGCTGACTTAATTAGGTAGTTAACTAGTTAGTTAGCTGTCTAGCTGACTTAATTATTTAGCTGACTAGCTAGCTGACTCAACAAAGGTATTTGACAAGCAACATGACTAGCTAGCTGACTTAACTAGCTAGCTGAATGGTTAACTGATTTGCTAGTTGACTTAACTAGGTAGCTGGCTAACTAG
>NW_006970945.1:0-415 GCF_000164805.1 Carlito syrichta | reverse complement strand
GAATTAAAGAGTTAGCTGACTATTTGACTAGTTATATAACTAGCTAACTTAATTAATTAGTTAACTAGTCTGGAAGCAGACTTAAACAGCTGATTTAAGTTAGCTAACAAGTGAGCTAGCTAATTTTGCTAGCTGTCTTACCTAGCTAGCTGGTTAGCTAGCAGATTTAGCTAATTAATTTAACTAGTTGGCAAACGAGATAGTTAGTTGACTTAAAAATTTGGTTAATGAGCTAGAAAACTGTTTTAACTAGTTCGTAAATGAGATATCTCGCTCAACTAACTAGTAGGTTAACAAGTTAGCTAGGTGACAACTTTTTGGCTGACGAGTAGGCCAACTTGTTAGCTGGTTTAATATGTTGGCTGACTACTCGGCCGATTTGTTTGCTGCCATATAAATTTGGCCGTATAGACGG
>NW_006970944.1:0-455 GCF_000164805.1 Carlito syrichta | reverse complement strand
CTGCTGGCTGGACATTCGGATAGCCAGCCACTTAACTAGCCAGCCACCCTGCTGGGCATCTGGCTAGCCAGCCATCTTTACTAGCTGACCACCAACCTGACAAGTCTGCTAACCAGCCAGCTTAACTTGCCAGCCACCTAGCTAGCCATCTGTCTAGCCAGCTCACATAACTTGTGGACTTAACTAGGCTGCCATCTGGCTTGCGAGCTGACTTAATTAGCTACCTACCTACCAAGCCAGGTGGCTAGGCAGCTGACTTAACGAGCTGACTTAACCAGGTAGCCTGCTGGCTAGTCAGCTGACTCAGCTAGCAAGTGACCTAGCTAGACAGTTGGCTAGTCACTTTAATTATTTAACTGACATAACCAACTAGTCAGCTGGTGAGCCAGCAGACTCAAGTAGCTGACTTAACTTGTTAGCCAGCTGTCTTGCCAGCAGTCATAACTAGCTGACAA
>NW_006970943.1:0-779 GCF_000164805.1 Carlito syrichta | reverse complement strand
CATCTCCCCCAATTCAGGAAGAGATGACCAAGCCCTTCTGAGGGTTAAGAGTCTTGCAGTTAATGTCTGTGGACTGTGAGACCTTGCACACAACTCAATTCTGATGAAAGAGGAACCGATTAAATAAGCAACTGAAAGCCCACCACCTTTTAAGAAGTTAATGATGGATAATGTTTTTAAAACTTGATTATTCAGCTATTAATAAAATTATTTAGGAAGCACCATATTTGCTATTCTATTTACAAAAGTGTGCAGTACACTTTTATTATATCTCAACATTTTAAAAACTGATGTGGCCAAGTCCTACTTGGTTCCTGTAGTCCAATGTGTACCACAATATGACTTAGGAAATGCCTTTCAATTTATTTTTCCTTTTCCTTTTTTATTTTTATTTTTTGAGTCAGAGTCTCACTCTGATGGCCAGACTGGAGTGCAGTGGCATGCTCCCAGCTACCGCAGCCTCAACCTGTTGGGTTCCAGTGATCCTTCTGCCTCAGCCTTCCGAGTAGCTGGAACTACAGGCACTCATTAGCACACCCGGCTAAGTTTTGATTTATTGTAGAGATGAGGTCTTGCCAAGTTGCCCAGGTGCGTCTCAAACCCGCGGGCTCAGGCAATCCACTTAGCTCAGCCTCCCCAAGCGCAGGATTACAGGCCGAGCCACTGAACCCAGACCAATTTATTTACAAACAGAAGAATGATGTTACCTTTTTTTTTCAATTAGAGTTTCACTCTGTCACCTAAGCTAAAGTGCATTCACAGCCATCCCAACATTGATT
>NW_006970942.1:2066-2498 GCF_000164805.1 Carlito syrichta | reverse complement strand
ATTTTTGTTTCTGGCTTATTTCACCACAGTGTTCTCCATATTCATCTATGTTAACACAAATGATAGGATTCTCTTCTTTCTTAGTTCTGAATAGTATTCTATTATGTATATACAGTTGGCCCTCCATAGTCATGGGTTCCAAATCTTGGGATTAAGCCAACTGTGGATCAAAAATATTTGGGGAGAAAAAATGGATGGCTAAGTCTAGACATTTTTCTTATTATTTTCTAAACACTATAGAATAACAACTATTTACATAGCACTTACACTGTTGTTGATATTATAAGTACTCCAGAGATGATTTGAAGTATATTTTATTCTCGGAGCCAGCAGACCTTCCAGAGCACCTGGGCCCAAAGCACCCCAGGAGCATCACTTGGGAGCCTAGTTTTGTCCAGGTCTCATGACAGAGGTTGAAGACCAGAGTCTCTT
>NW_006970942.1:0-694 GCF_000164805.1 Carlito syrichta | reverse complement strand
CACACACGTCAACATAAGATCTGGAGGGAACTAATGTCCAAACCATGTCACCGTCTGCACAGGTGGTGGTTGTGATCACTGAGGAGGTGTATTGCTGTTTTAGAAACAGGGCAGGGCTGAGGGAGTCTCAACTGTGTGGATGGGCAGGAGTAAAGTGGGAAAGAGGCCTTCATGGGCCTCACAGGGAGAGGGCAGCCTGCTGGTTTGGAACGGGACCTGCCTCATGAAGCCCCAGGTCATCTGGGCCCCGTCTGTGCCCCCCTCACCCTTCAACATCCTGGCCTTTGCTGCCCTGGAACACACGACCCCTGGTATCATGGCCATCGTGGGACATATGAAAGCAGGAGGTCTGGGGCTGCTCCCTCAGCTCCTCACCTCACTTTCCAGGCATCGGAGGGCCGTCCCAGACACCTAGCTGCCCATGCTTGTCTGAAGCCCGAGGCTCAGAGCCCTCCACAGGGGCTACTTCCAGAAGCTCAGAAAATCTCTCTGCCTGCTGATGTCTCGTTTGAATAAAACAAAAAGGGGGCTAGCACTCAGGACACTTCACGAGCTCACAGAGAGGGTGTTCCAGTGCTATATCCAGTCTCTTTGCTGCCCTCATTGACTGTCTGGATGAGACCCCCTGGGGCCACTTGGGCTCAGCCACACCTGGAACTTGTGCTGCCCCCACCCCAGGCCATGGCCGACCCAG
>NW_006970941.1:0-686 GCF_000164805.1 Carlito syrichta | reverse complement strand
TAGGTAGCTAGCTAGTTAAGACATTTAGATAAGTCAGCTGTCTAGCCAGCAGCAAAACAGTGTATCTAACTAGTGAAAACAGCTGACTAGCTAGTTAATTCATGCAGTTAAGTCAGCTCGCTGGCCAGCATGTTAGCTAGGTAGTTAGGTAATTAACTCGGCTGGCATGCCAGCAAGCTATGTAGGTAGGTAGCTAGTTATGTGAGCTGGCTAGTCATGAAGCTATCTTGATATGTCACCTAGTTAAGTCACCATCTGTCTAGCTAGGTAGCTAAGTAGTTAAGTTTGTTGGCTAGCCAGCTGTCTACTACATTAAGTCAGCTAGTTAAGTCAGCTTGCTAGGATGCTGGCTAGCTAGGTAGCTAGGCAATTAAGTCAGTTGGCTAGTCAGCTGGTATTCTAGTTATGTCAGCTTGTTTAGTCAGCTAGCTAACCAGCTGGCTAGCTAGTTGTCAGCTCATTAAATCAGTTGTCTAGTCAGCTGACTAGTTACTAAAAAGCTAGTTACATCAGATGTGTAGACGGCTGGCACACTAGTTATTTCTGCTAGTTAAGTCAACTGGCTAGCTAGGTAGCTATCTATTTAATTCAGCTAGATATTTCAGTTAGCTAGGTAGTTAGGTCAGCTAATTAAGTCAGCTAGCTATATGATAGCTAGCGTGGGAGCTAGCTAGTTAAAACAGCTA
>NW_006970940.1:7329-11197 GCF_000164805.1 Carlito syrichta | reverse complement strand
TCCTTGACGTCCCTGTTATATGCCTTCTCAGCATCCCTACAGCACACCTCCTCATCCTGCTGGTGGTGCACTTTCTTGGTGAACTCAAGGCACACCTATTCCACGTCTCCATGGAGCACTTCCTCAGCATCCCCATGGCATGCCTTTTCTTCCTGATTATGGCACACACCTTTTTGGCAAACCCTTAGCACACCTCCTCAGTGTCCCTGAGGCATGACTCCTCAGCATGTCCCTGGAGTGCCTTCTCAATGAAAGCAGGGCTTACCTCCTCAGCATTACCACAGCACACCTTCTCGCCCCCCCTCCAGGTCTGTCTCCTTGGGCTCCCTGTGGTGCACCTCATCAGTCTTCCTGTACACACCTCCTCATCATTCCAGCCACAGGCCTCATCAGCATTCCCATGTCACTCCTCCTTGGCATCTCTGTCACACATCTCCTTGAAATCCCCGCACTTTGTCTGCTTGGCGTCCCTGCAGTGAGCCTTCTCAGTGAACTTGTGGTACACTTTCTTAGCATCCCCATGGTGTGTCTCCTCAGTGTCCCCATGGTGCACCTACTCACTGTCCCCACAGCACACCTCCTTGATTTCCTTATGATGTGAGTCTTCATCATCCCCGTGGTGTACTTCCTTGGCTTCCCTGCAGTGTGCCTGCTTTGTTTCCTCACAGCATGCCTCTTCCATATCCCCGTGATGTGCCTCCTCAGTGTCTCTATGGCATGCCTTCTATGCTCCCCAGTGCTGAACTTCCTTGGCCTTTCCATGGCTCGTCTTCTCAGCATTCTCACAATGAGTCCCCTGGGTGGCCCTGTGGTGCACCTCCTGGGCCTTCCCATGGTGCCTCTCCTCAAACTCCCCACGGCACACCTTCTCCATGTTCCCACAGTGTGCCACACCTTCTTGAACTCCCCGTGGCTCACCTCCTTTGCATCCCTGTGGCATGTATCTTCAACTTCCCTGTGACATGCTTCCTTGGACTCCCTGTGCCATGTCACCTCAGCCTCCTTGTAGATCACCTCTTCAGCATTCCTATGGTGTGCCTCCTTGGCATCTATGTAGCACACCGCTCTCCCTTGGAATCCCCATGGTGCACCTCCTCAGCATCCCTGTGGTGCAACTTCTTGGCATCCCTGTGGCGCAACACATCTCCTTGGCATCCCCATGGCTTAACTTCTCAGTGTCTCTGCAGTACACTTCAGCGAAACCACAGTACACCCCTTTAGTGTTACTGTGTCATGCATCTTCACTATACCCGTGGCTACCTGCTCAGCATCTCCATTGTGTGTCTCTTGAGAATCCCACAGTGCACCTCTTGAGTGTGTTCATGTCATGCCTGTTTGGGATCCCTGTAGCATGCCTCTTCACCAGCCAGGTGGTGCACCTCCTCACTGACCTCTCTGTGCACCGCCTCATGGTCCATGCAGCATGTCTCCTCTGCTTCCCCATGGTGCATCTCCTCAGCATCTCGGCAGTGTACCTGCTGGGCATCCATGCAGCTTGCCTTTTTGGCGTCCTCGTGGCATGTCTCATCATCCTCCCCACAGTGCACCTCCTTGTTGTATCCTCAGGGCACCTCAGCAGTCTCCCCACAGAGCATCACTTAGAATCCCTGTGGTACAACTCCTCAATCTCTCCGCAGTGTGGCTCCGTGGTGTCCCCTCAACATGTCTCTTCATTGTCCTCATGATTCACCACCTCAGTAAAGCAGCGGGGCGCTGATCTTGGGTTTCCCACAGCACACCTCCTCGGCATCCTTGTGGAGTGCCTCCTCAACATCCCTATGTAATACCTACTCAGATTCCCCGTGGAGCACTTTCTCGGCATCCTTGCAGGGTGACTCCTTAGTGTTCCCATGGTGCACTGCACCTCTGCAGCCTCTCTGTAGCACAACTCCTTGGTCTCCCCATTGAGCACCTCCTCAGCACTCCCACAGCATGCCTCCTCAGCCTCTCCACCACAAGCGTCTTTGGCTTCTCAACCTCCCTGTGACACACCACCATGGCCTCCCTGTGGCACACATCTTCAGCTGCCCCACAGTTCACCTCATCGCCCCAGCAAAAACATGCCTCCTTGTCCCCTTCACTCCGTGGTGTGCCTCCTTGGCTTTCCAGGGATGTGACTCTTCATCCTCCCTGCTTCACAACACACCTCCTTGGCCTTCCTGCTTCACACTGTGCCTCCTCAGTCTCCCCATGGCATGCATCCTCTGCATCCCCATGGTGTGCTTTCTCCATATTTTTGTAGTGCACCTCCTCAGCATCCCATGGTGTGCTTCCTCTGCATTTTTGTAGTGCATCTCCTCTGCTTCCCTATGGTGTGTCTCATAAGTTTCCCCACAGCACGCTTCCTCGGCCTCCCCATGGCATGCCTGCTTAGCCTCCCCTTGTACTTTCTAAGCGACTCCTTGGCATGCCTCTTGGCCCTATACACAGTGAGCCGCCTGAATCATTCTGCAGTGTGCGTCCTTGGTGTCCCTTCAGTGCTCCATCTTGGCATCCTCAAGGTGCACCTGTTCGTCCTCCCCACACCATGACTTCACAATCTCATCATGGCTTGCCTCCTAGACCTCTTCAAGTCATGTCCCCTCGGCCTCCTTGCATTGTGCCTCCTCAGCCTCATTGTGGCATGCATTTTCCGCCTTCCCATTTCATGCCTACTTGGTGTCCCTGAGGTGTGCCTTCATGACCTCTCTACTCCATACCTCTCCACAGCATGATTCCTTGACCTTCTTGTGGTGTGCCTCTTTGGCTTCCTTGTAGTGCACCTCGTCAGAGCCTCACCACAGCACACATCCTTTGCCTCCTTGCAATGTGCCTTCTTGGTGTCCTCACAGTGCACCTCCTTGGCATCCCTGATGTGCATCTTCTTGTCCTCCCCACCATGACTTCACAGCCTCCCCATGGCATACCTCCTAGACCTCTCCATGCTGTGCCTCCTTGGCCTCCCAGCATCGTGACTTCTCAGCTTTACTGTGGCACACATTTTCCACCTTTCCACAGTGCACTTCCTCAGCATCCCTGTGGTGACCCCACGGCACACCTCCTTGCCTCCTCTGTGACCCGATGTCACACCTCCTTAGCATCCCTGCAGCTTGCCTCCTTATGGTCTCCACGGTGTGCCTCCTCAGCCTCCCCTCAGTACTGCAGCATGCCTCCTTGGCCTACCCACTGTAAGCTTCTTCGGCAAACTCACAGCCTGCCTTCTCGGCCTCCCTGTGGTGTGCCTCCTTAGCTTCCCTATGGTGTGCTTCCTTGACTGCCTTGCAGCACATCCGTGTGGCATGCTTCCTCAGTGTTTCTGCCATGTTCCTCCTCAGCATCCCTGCAGCACACCTCCTTTGCATCTATATAGCACATCTACTCAGTGTCCTTGTGGTGCACCTCCTCAGCCGTGCCACACCTCCTTGGCCTCCTTGCCGTCACCCTCCTTGACATCACCACTGTGTGCCTCCTTGGTGTCCCTGCCATGCACCTCTTCAGCGACCCTGTGGCATGACTCCTTGGCATCCCCAATGTGCACCCCCTATGCCTTCCCTTGCCATATGTCCTTGCCCAAACCAAGGCATGCCTCCTCAGTGTTCCCACAGAATGCCTTCTTGGCATTCCCATGGCTTGACTCCTCAGCCTCTTCGTGTGCCTCCTCAGCATCCTTGTGGCAGACCTCCTCAGCATCCCCTCAACATCCTCAGCTGCTGCCTCAGCTCCCTCATTATCCTCCCAGTGGTGTGCCACACTTTCTTGGCATCTCTGCTGCATGGGAACTTGGCATCTCAGCTGTGTGCATTCACAACAAACCCGCAGCACACCTCTTCAGCCTCACCACAGCACAACTTCTTAGTGCCCCTGTGGTGTGCCTCCTTGGCATCCCACA